>NC_092153.1:57214129-57469129 GCF_045791955.1 Oncorhynchus clarkii lewisi
CCCCAGCAACACTGCAGCTCACCCTGCTACAAATATTTGACAAAACACAGAAAATAGGGGGGCCTTCAGATCCTAGGGCAAAAAAACATGACAAAAAGGTGAAGGAGATGATAGCCATAGACGTCCAATCATTCAACGTGGTTGAAGGTGTTTGATTTCGGGGGCTGCTGACTGAAGCAGAACCCAGATGCACTCTAAAGTCAAATATTTTATCACACAGAAAAGCTGATTCAAGTACATAGCAAGGTAGTGGAGAAAATTAAAACAAGTTATGTCCATTTGAAAATGATGGCGACAGTATGGCATTCACAACAGATTGCTGGTTGGAGTCCACAGAAGCTCTGAGTTTAACTGTTCACTTCAAGGACTGAAACAGAGTCCAGGTAGTCCTTAATGTCAAAGCCATGACCAGATCCCACACAGGAGAATACATCGGCAACCTCTTCCTTTAGATGTTACAAGTGTGGGCTATTGACGGTGAGCCTGTGCTACTGGTGCTACACGACAGTGGTGCAAACATGGTAAAGGGATGCGGCTAGTGGAGATGCCAGACCTCAGTTGAAGTGCACACACACTGCAACTTGTTGCGCATGATGGCCTGGAGTCAGAGGGTTGTAGGTTGTCACCTACTTCGGACACGCCACCCCAGCCAAGCAGAGACTCGAAGGCATTCAGGAGGAGAATGGTCTACCAGACCACACAATTCTGCAGGTGTGATCTACTGGAAGGAACTCCCCTTTGCACATGCTCCAACGCATGCAGGAGCAAAAGAACCATAGCAGCCTACTCTTAGGACTACAGTCATTTCATTCTGCAGCGATACGCCATCCCATCTTGTTTGCGCTTAGTGAGACTAATTTGTTTTTCAACAGGACACTGACCCAACACACCTCCAGGCTGTGTAAGGGCTATTTGACCAAGAAGGCGAGTGACGGAGTGCTGCATCAGATGACCTGGCCTCCACAATCACCTGACCTCAACCCTATTGAGATGGTTTGGGATGAGTTGGACTGCAGAGTGAAGGAAAAGCAGCCAACAAGTGCTCAGCATATGTGGAAAGTCCTTCAAGACTATTGGCAAGCATTCCAGGTGAAGCTGGTTGACAGAATGCTAAGAGTTTCCAAAGCTGTCATCATATCCAAGATGGTGTTGCAGTGGGGATATCTTTTTGATTGTCTCCTCCCGTCCCTTGTATATATAGTTTTTCTTCACCTAAACTGGGACGTGCTTAACACCCAGGCCGTCCTACAATCTAAGCTAGATGCCCTCAATCTAACACAATCATTAAGGAACCTACCAGGTACAACCCTAAATCTGTAACCATGGGCACCCTCTTAGATATCATCCTGACCAACCTGCCCTATAAATACACCTCTGCTGTCTTCAATCAGGATCTCAGTGATCACTGCCTCATTGCCTGCGTGCGTCCTGGGTCCGCAGTCAAACGATCACTGGTTTCTCTTCAATAGCGCTTTCCTCCATCTTAAATAAGCATGCCCCATTCAAAAAATTTACAACTAAGAACAGATATAGCCCTTGTTTCACCCCAGACTTGACTGCCCTTGACCAGCACAAAAACATTCTCCTTCACCCAAATCAAGACAGCTGATGTTCTGAAAAAACGGCAAAATCTGGATCCCTACAAATCAGCTGGGCTAGACAATGTGGACCCACTCTTCCTAAAATTATCTGCCGCAATTGTTGCAACCTGTATTACTAGCCTATTCAACCGCTTTTCCCAAAGATTGGAAAGCTGCCGTGGTCATCCTCCTCTTCAAAGGGGCTAGACACTCTAGACCCGAACTGTTATAAACCTATATCCATCCTGCCCTGCCTTTCTAAAATCTTTGAAAGCCAAGTTAATAAACAGATACCCGACCATTTCGAATCCCACCGTACCTTCTGCACTATGCAATTTGGTTTCCGAGCAGGTCATGGGTACACCTCAACCACGCTCAAGGTCCTAAACGATATCATAACCGCCATTGATAAAAGAGCAGCCGTCTTCATCGACATGGCCAAGGCTTTCGACTCTGTCAATCACCACATTCTTATTGGCAGACTCATTAGCCTTGGCTTCTCAAATGACTGCCTCGCCTGGTTCACTAACTACTTCTCTGATAGAGTTCAGTGTGTCAAATCGTATGGCCTGTTGTCCGGACCTCTGGCAGTCTCTATGGGAGTGCCACAGGCTTCTATTCTCGGGCCGACTCTCTTCTCTGTATATATCAATGATGTCGCTCATGTTGCAGGTGATTCTCAGATCCACCTCTACACAGACGACACCATTCTGTATACTTCTGGCCCTTCTTTGGACACTGTGCTAACAAACCTCCAAACAAGCTTCAACGCCATACAACACTCCTTCCGTGGCCTCCAACTGCTTTTAAATGCTAGTAAAACTAAGTGCATGCTTTTCAACCGATCGCTTCACGCACCCTCCCGCCCAACTGGCGGCATCACTACTCTGGATGGTTCTGACCTAGAATATGTGGACAACTACAAATTCCTAGGTTTCTGGTTAGACTGTAAACTCTCCTTTGACTCACGTTAAGCAATCCAAAATTAAATCCAGAATTGGCTTCCTATTTCGCAACAAAGCCTCCTTCACTCATGATGCCAAACATACCCTCGTAAAACTGACTATCCTACCGATCCTTGACTTCGGCGACGTCATTTACAAAATAGCATCCAGTTTGCTGAGTAAAGTATCACAGTGCCATCCATTTTATCGGGTATATATATTTTGATTTGGTTACGCTTTGGTTACAACATGGTTCCATGTGTTGTTTCATAGTTTTGATGTCTTCACTATTATTCTACAATATAGTAAAATATTAAGAAAAACGCTTGAATGAGTGTCAACTTGACTGGTACTGTACACATACATACATACATACATACATACATACAGTACCAGTCAAGATGACACATCTCTTGACTTTTTCCACATTTTGTTGTAACACCCGGAATTTAAATTGGATTGAGATTTTGTGACTGATCTACACACTATCCCATAATGTCAAAGGGGAATTTTGTTTTTTGATTTTTTTACAAAACTGAAATGGCTTGAGCCAAGTATTCAACCCCTTTTGTAATGGCAAGCCTAAATAAGTATGGGAGTAAAAATGTAAGTCTGTGGCCAATAATGGTTGTTCAACAACAAAGACCAGGGAGGTTGCCCAATGCCTCACAAAGGGCACCTATTGATAGAGGGGTAAAAAAATAAGCTGGCACTGAATATCCCTTTGAGCATGGTGAAATTATTCCAAAACATGCATCCTGTTTGCAATTAGGCACTAAAGTAATACTGCAAAAAAAAAATGTGGCAAAGGAATTAACTTTTTGTCCTGAATACAAAGCATTATGTTTGGGGAATACACAACACGTCACTAAGTACCACTCTTCATACAGTACTTTCAAGCGTGGTGGCTGCATCATGTTATGGGTATGCTCGTCATCGACAAGGACTGGGGAGTTATTTAGGATTAAAAGAAATGTAGGCTGATAGAGCTAAGCACAGGCAAAGTCCTAGAGGAAAACCTGGTTCTGTCTGCTTTCCAACAGGAGACAAATGCACCTTTCAGCAGAACAAAAGCCTAAATCACAAGGCCAAATATACACTGGAGTTGCTTACCAAGACTACATTGAATGTTCCTAAGGGTCCTAGTTACAGATTTCACTAAAATCGGCATGAAAATCTATTGCTGTCTAGCAATGATCAACAACCAACTTGACAGATCTTGGAAGAATTAACAAAAATAATAATGTGCAAATCATGTACTATCCAGGTATGCAAACCTCTTAGACTTATCCAAAAACACATATGGACTCTGTGGGTTGAATACTTATCTAATCAAGATACACTGAGTGTACAAAACATTACGAACACCTGCCTTGTCCATAACCTAAACTGACCAAGTGAAAGCTATGACCCCTTATTGATGTCACTTGTTAAATCCACTTTAAATCAGTGTAGATGAAGGGGAGGAGACAGGTTAAATAACGATTTTTAAAGCCTTGAAACAATTGAGACATGGATTGTGTATGTGTGTCATTGAGGGTTAAAGGGCAAGACAAAGGATTTGAGTGCCTTTGAACGGGGTATGGTAGTAGCTTTGAGTGTGTCAAGAACTGCACTGCTGTTGGGTTTTTCATGTGTGTATCAAGAATGGTCCACCACCCAAATGACATCCAGCCAACTTGACAACTGTGGGAAGCATTGGAGTCACCATGGCTTGATGAATTGAGGCTGTTCTGAGGGCAAAAGGGGGTGCAGCTCAATATTAGGTGCGTGTGTGTATATACTTTTTTTTTCACGCTGTTAGAGGACCCGAAAAAAATAGAACTCTTACGCAGCCTGTCCAAATGGGCTTGGGAGAGGCGCCAAGCCACACTCCTTAACACCTGCACCAATGTGTCGGAAGAAACGCTGTTCAACTGATGACCGAAGTCCGCCTGCAGGAACCCAGTCTGCCGCAAGAGCGCGATGAGCCAGGTAAAGCCCCCTGCCGGCCAAACCGTCCCCTAACCCAAACGACGCTGGGCCAACTGTGCACTACCCTATGGGACACCCGGTCACGGCCAGTTGTGACAGAGACTGGGATCGAACACGGGTCTGTACTGACGCCTCAAGCACTGAAATGCAGTGCCTTAGACCGCTACGCCACTCAGGAGGCCCCTCCATCCAATAATATAAATGGCAGAGACATTTAAAATGGCCACAATTGTTTCGTGGCCCGCCACCGAACGCGTCTTTTGAAGATGTCATGCAGTTTGATTTACAGTTGATAAGTTCATATACTGTTTTTTTGGATGAACCACCTCTGTAGGGTAGGGGTGTTACGCTGTCGTGGTGTTTTTATTTGGAGGAAAAATGTAATAAACACACCGTTAATCTGTTTGTCTATAGTCCTATGCTTGGTGGCACTGCTGCTGTCTTTGAGAGCCCTCTGCTGGATATGAACTTCATTCTCATACAGTGGAGAAGTGAAAAAATGTCACTCATGTGTCAATGCTGGACACAACTTCATAAGCAATTACAAAATATTGAAATACTCCCTGTCTCTCTGTTTGCAGCTTTGTGGTGTAACTGCACCACGGCCCAGTGTCAGAAGACTGGCTCCCAGTGTGAGACGGATGGGGCCTGCATGGCCTCCACGTCCTTCATCGACGGCCAAGAGCAGCACATTCGTATCTGCATCACCCGGGACAAGCTGGTACCCCCGGGCCAGCCCTTCTACTGCCTGAGTGCTGAGGGCCTCCTCAACACACACTGCTGCTACACTAACTACTGCAACAGCCTCAACCTCAAAGTTCCCTCTGGTGAGCTCCACACATTCCACAGGCTATCTGCTGCCATAGAAGACATGGGTCTCAAACAGTTCAGAGTTGTGTTTGGATTGTTATGTTTACTCATTAAATATATACTGAACAAAAATATAAATGCAACATGTTTTAGTGTTGGTCCCATGTTTCATGAGCTGAAATGAAATAAAAGATCCCAAAAATGTTCCATATGCACAAACAGCTTATTTCTCTAAAATGTTGTGCACAAATTTGTTTACATCCCCGTTAGTGAGCATTTCTCCTTTGCCAATCTAATTCATCCACCTGACAGGTGTGGCATATCAATAAGCTGACTAAACAGCATGATCATTACACAGGTGCAACTTGTGCTGGGGACAATAACATTTCCCCAGTATAATGTGCAGTTTTGTTACACAACACAATGCCACAGATGTCCGAAGTTTTGAGGGAGTGGGCAATTGGCATGCTGACTACAGGAATGTTCACCAGAGCTGTTGCCAGAGAATAAGCTGCCTACAATGTAGTTTGAGAATTTGGCAGTACATCCAACCAGCCTCACAACCGCAGACCACGTGTAACCACACTAGCCCAGGACCTCCACATCCGGCTTCTTCACCTGCGGGAGGGTCTGAGATCAGCCACCCGGACAGTTCGTAAAACTGTGAGTTTGCACAACCAAAGAATTTCTACACAGACTGTCAGAAACCGTCTCAGGGAAGCTCATCTGCGTGGTCAACGCGGTCTTGTATGGCGTCGTGTGGGCGAGTACTTTGCCGACGTCAACGTTGTGAACAGAGTGCCCCATGGTGGCGGTGGGGTTATGGTAGGGGCAGGCACAAGATAAGGACAACTAACACAATTGCATTTTATTGATGACAATTTGAATGCACAGAGATGCCGTGACGAGATCATGAGGGCCATTGTCCTGCCATTCATCCGCCGCCATCACCTCATGTTTCAGCATGATAATGCACAGCCATCACCCATGTCACAAGGATCTGCACACAATTCCTGGAAGCTGAACATGTCCCAGTTCTTCCATGGCCTGCATAATCACCAGACATGTCATCCATTGTTTGGGATGCTCTGGATCAATGTGTATGACATCGTGTTCCAGCAACTTCGCACTGCCATTGAAGCGGAGTGTGACAACATTTCACAGGCCACAATCAACAGCCTGATAAACTCTATACGAAGGAGATGTATTGCGCTGCTTGAGGTAAATGGTGGTCACGACAAATACTGATTGGTTTTCTGATCCACACTGCTAGCTTTTTTTTATGGTCACAGATACTTATCTGTATTCCCAGTCATGTGAAATCCATAGATTAGGGCCTAATTAATTCATTTAAAATGACTTCCTTATATGAACTGTAACTCAGTAAAATCTTTGAAATTGTAATGTGTTGCGTTTTTAATATTTTTGTTCAGTGTAAATTACATGTGAATTATGTATTTATTCTCATTGTCTCTCTTCCCTCTTTCTCAGTGACTTTGCGGCCGGGCCTGGGGGGCGGCTTTGGCCCTGATGGTACATGGGGTCCAGTGGAGCTGGTGGCAGTGGTCGCAGGGCCCGTCTGCCTGCTGTGTGTGCTGCTAATCATGGCTGTGTTCCTGTTCCAGTACCACCAGAGGGCCTACAGCCACAGGCAGAGGCTGGAGGTGGAGGACCCCTCCTGTGACCACCTCTACATGGCCAAGGACAAGACCCTGCAGGACCTCATCTATGACATGTCCACCTCTGGATCAGGATCTGGTCAGTACAGCACAGCTGGGGCTCTCTAGGGGTCTGATCTATCTCTAAATGTGACTGTAGCTTTAATGATGTCTTCCATAGATAAAGAAGATCCATAGGGGGAAATGTGGTTGATATTAGGCAATGTGATTCATTGTCTGACTGAATATTCCTCTAATTTTTTGCCTTGTCTCTGTGTCCCGTATGTCTCGGTCCTTTCCGTCCTCTGTCTCTGTGCAGGCCTCCCTCTGTTTGTCCAGCGGACAGTAGCCAGGACCATCGTGCTGCAGGAGATAATAGGGAAGGGGCGTTTCGGAGAGGTATGGCGGGGCCGCTGGAGAGGAGGAGACGTGGCGGTGAAGATCTTCTCATCCAGAGAGGAGCGCTCCTGGTTCCGGGAGGCTGAGATCTACCAGACCGTCATGCTGCGCCACGAGAACATCCTGGGATTCATCGCCGCGGACAACAAAGGTAAACATTGGCCGTCATCGTGTGACATCACATATAAAATTATTCCCCTTCGAAGAGCACTTCTTGTGCTGGTGTTCAGGTCAGTTTTTCGTATTGGGTGGTGTCGGGTCTAACAATTGGTCTCTAAACTTAGTCTCTCTGTCTCTCATAGATAATGGCACATGGACCCAGCTGTGGCTGGTGTCAGACTACCACGAGTACGGCTCTCTGTTTGACTACCTGAACCGCTACTCTGTGACCATCGAGGGAATGATCAAACTGGCACTGTCGGCTGCCAGCGGCCTGGCACACCTGCACATGGAGATCCTGGGCACGCAGGGTGAGTGTGTACTTGTGCCCATGTGCAAACTGGATTGCATGTTGCTGTATGTGTCAATTATTCTGGGCTCTTCGATTTGTTCCCTACTCTACCTTTTCCTGGCCTGTGCAAACAGTGAATGTAGGCCATGCTTATTAGCTGATAGGAAACTCCAGGGTTATTGATCTGCCTAGTTTGATTTGCATAGCAGCCCCTCTAAAGTAAAGCATCTATTGATAGTTCAGTTATTAACATCATTCAATATTTTTTTAAATGTTGTTGTCTGTCATTGGAAGCCAGTGGTATACTGCAGATAACCATGATCAATGTTTGATTTAAATGAATTGGAATTCATAAAACGCCTGTTTCACACGAACATGTTACATAAGTTCCATTGATTGCCAGGAATGCAGTGATTGTCAGGTAGTCTAACTCTCTCTGCCTTCCTCTAGGTAAGCCTGGTATTGCCCACCGGGACCTCAAGTCTAAGAACATCCTGGTGAAGAAGAACAGTACATGTGCCATCGCTGACCTTGGGCTGGCAGTGCGCCACGAGTCCACCACCGACACCATAGACATCGCTCCCAACCAGAGAGTGGGCACCAAGAGGTACAAACACACACATGCCATCAACCTTAAGAAGTACTTGATTTCCCAACTTCACCTACTGACCCCCCCCCCCCCCCCTCTCTCTCTCTCCCACATACCACAATACATACCACCACCTATCAGGGATATAGACCAGCTTACAAAGACCTATTTTTCTCTGTGTCAGGTACATGGCCCCTGAGGTTCTGGATGAGAGCATCAACATGAGGCATTTTGATTCGTTTAAGTGTGCAGACATCTACGCTCTGGGCCTGGTGTACTGGGAGATCACACGCCGCTGCAACGCTGGAGGTCAGACAGGCTCCCCCTCAGCACACTCTGGCTGGGTTCCAACTGGCACCCTATTGGCTATATCAGGGATCATCAACTAGATTCAGCCTCTGGATGTTTTTTTTTCTTGAGGGGATGACCAGGTGGCCCGAACATAATTACAAATCATTTGTAGACTACAAATTGACCCAAGAAGCCCAAAGAGATATATAATATTTTATTAAAACAATCTTGCAAACCTTCCTTATATTTGTATACAATCACATACACTGAATGTACAAAACATGACATAGACTGACTAGGTGAATCCACGTGAAAGCTATGATCCCTTATTGATTTAACTTGTTAAATCCACATTAATCAGTGTAGATGAAGAGGAGGAGACGGGTAAAATAATGATTTAAAAAAAACTTAAGACAATTGAAGCATGGATTGTGTATGTGTGCCATTCAGAGGGTGAATGTGCAAGACAAACGATTTGAGTGCCTTTGAACGGGATATGGTAGTAGTTGACAGGCGCACCGGTTTGTGTCAAGAACTGCAACACTGATGAGTTTTTCATGCTCATCAGTTTCCTGTGTGTATCAAGAATGGTCCACCACCCGAAGGACATCCAGACAACTTGACACAAGTGTGGGGTCAACATGGGCGGCTGTTCTTAATGTTTTGTACACTCGGTGTATATCTCTCTAATATGCATAGGAATGCTTTGGAACTGATTTCCAATATTAAAATACCTTGAAGCTGATTTGCTGGTGTTTTCAGTCTTATGTCCAACAATAAAAAATACAAAAACTTGGGACCAAATAAAATCACCTGTGCGCCGAATTCGGCACGCCAGTTGGGAACCCTGCCCTATTTATTGCCCATATGACCCCCTATAGTAGTGCACGATATAGGGAAAAGGGTGTCATTTGCGACGCATACAGTATCTCTATCTTAATGTAGTTAAAAGTTTAATTCATCATCAATTAGAAACTGGGCCTTACCTGACCTTTGACCTCTGCCCTTAGGTATCCATGAGGAGTACCAGCTGCCCTACTTTGATCTGGTGCCCTCTGACCCCTCCATAGAGGAGATGAGAAAGGTGGTTTGTGACCAGAAACTACGGCCCAACGTGCCCAACTGGTGGCAGAGCTACGAGGTAGGGACAGACACATGTAGATAGATATGCATGCTCTTTTAAGGTCAATCAAACAGTCCTATTATGATAGCACAGCAGTTGCTCACTATTATGAAAGTGTCACTGGTTTCTTATAAGTATTACATTGTATACTTGTGTATTTTAAATTATGGCTTGTTCTCTGGGGATGCATTGGTGGTTTTGATAAGCTTGTTTAGCCCTGTACATATCTGCACCATATTTGCATGTATGACTTTATCTAATCTAATTTTCTTCATGTTCGCTCAATCCTACATTATCCCAGAGCTCTAGATAACACACTACATTACCCCAGAGCTTTAGATAACACTCTACATTATCACAGAGCTTTAGATAACGGTCTACTTTCTCTCCTTCTTTGCCTCCCTCCCCCTCCCCCCAGGCCCTGCGTGTAATGGGGAAGATCATGAGGGAGTGTTGGTACGCCAACGGAGCCGCCCGCCTCACCGCCCTGCGCATCAAGAAGACCCTGTCCCAGCTGAGTGTCCAGGAGGACATCAAAGTCTGAGAGGGTTCTGTCCCAAAGACCTGAGGAGAGCGCTAGGGACTCTATCCCGCACTAAAGTATACTGAAAGAGAAAGAACAGTGTCTTTTCCAATGAACGCACAAGTTAACAAAAGAAAATAATGAAATGACAAAAGCAAAATGTAAAAAGAACATGATATAAAAACTTTCCTGCCAGTCTTTTTAAAGCCACCACTGTTTGAGTTGTGACCAGCCCTACCTCGCCTATTCAGCCAAAACTACTGACAACCCCTGTCCTTCCCTGTCCCCAACCAACCCCACCCTTCTGTCCCTGCAGCCACCCTTCCCCGTTCTGTTCCTACTAAAATGGCTGCCAACAATTACTGCTACTGCTACTACTACTACTACTACTACTGCCCCTGACAATGCCCATGTTAATCTCAATGGCAGGATATATACTGTATACAACTGTGTATTTATTAACAGAATGTGTAATTTAATTCTAAACCCTTTTTTTTCTTAGTAACTTTCCCCAAGACTTATCAAAGGACACTAATGGTTTTACCCTATACATTAATTTATTTTTGTTCTGTTTATCTTTATACTGTATTCATGCCATGTTGACTCGATGTTGGGAGAGGTCTGACTGCTTTCTGTGTTTTCTTTGTCAGGGAGTATATAAGGGGAAGGTACAGTCTTTCTATGAATTCTGTGTAGGGGTCATTCCACCAATTCAGTGCCTTTTGAGATATCTAACTTGGTGGGGAAAAAACATTTGATTTCACCTCATTTTTACGTTCTGTCATAAAGAGCACATGTTCAACTTAATAAAAAAACATGTTTTCCCATCTCAAGGTTAAATCAAATTTAAAAAGACTATAGTATGTGCCTAATTAAGTAAAGTATATAGGTTGACTAACAGTGTTGACGATTTCTTCTTTAATCAGCCATGAATCCTCTTGTGACAGGAAATGGAAGCTTATTGTGTGCAACAGGGAGGGGAAATTGAATGTAAGCTTCACAACAACAAAAATATTTTAAAAGATTCTAGCCTGTCTATCTATGAGTAACATGGTTGATGTGTTATACTTGACCCACTCAGTTTTCCACCACAAAACACCAGAAAATGGCCAGAAAGAGTAGAACCTGCTCACTTACTTTTACACTATGATTTGACTATTAGATGTTCAGAGTTCCACCATATTAAAACGAGAGTTCAGTTCACGTAACAGGATTTTTTTTTTTTTTTCCGTAAAATGAATAATCACATTTTTTTTTAAAATATATAATCTTCAGAAATGACTATCAGAGCAAAAAAATAAATAGGGCTTTGCAATTATGGTGAAAACTTGGAGCAATGTTGATGTTAAAAACCTCTACAGGATCTGTGTCCCTATACCGGGACGGTTGAGATAATGTGCGCTAATGTGATTAGCATGACATTGTAAGTAACAGTAAACTTTCCAGGACATAGACATGTCTTATATAGGCATAAATTCTTGTTAATCTAACTGCACTGTCCAATTTACAGTAGCTATTAGAGTAAAAAAATACTATGCTATTGTTTGAGGAGAGTGCACAACAAACTTTTATCACAGCAACTGTTTTGATACATTCACCTCTGAAGGTAAATAATGTACTTACATTCAGTAATCTTGCTCTGATTTGTCACCCTGAGGGTCCCAGAGATAAAATGTAGGAACTGGGTTGTACAGTTTGAACCCTTACTGTCTCTGCTCCACACCCACCCTGCCCGGCCATCTAGATGTGTGAAAGTTAGTGTATAACCTAATGATCCATCATGTATGACATTCCTGGGAGTGTGTCAACTTAAATGTTGTATTACCAGATTTTTGTATGTTATCTACTTGAAAATGTATCAATTGACCAGTTCGGCACATTTGGGCAAACTTGATACAAAATATTGTCCAGTATTGCTATGCTTCAATGGATCAATCTCAAACTTTGCACACACACTGCTAAATTGCACCTAAACTGCAATATTATATTATGGCCTTTCTCTTGCATTTCAAAGATGGTGTGAGAAAAAATAGAAATTGCATGTTTTTCTGTTTGTATTATCTTTTACCATATCTAATGTGTTATTCTCCTACACTAATTTCACATTTCCACAAACTTCAAAGTGTTTCCTTTCAAATGGTATCAAGTATATGCACATCATTGCTTCAGGTCCTGAGCTATAGGCAGTTAGATTTGGGTATGTCATTTTAGGTGAAAATTGGAAGGAAAAAAGTGTACGATCCTTAAGAGGTTTTAAGTGGGTAAAAGTCTTCCTGGAATCAGAGGGTGCATGGAGGGACAATTCAAAATGCTGGCACTTTAACAGAAAATCTGATTGATTGAATTCTCCCTGTGGTCTATATTAAAGGGTACTTCATTGAATATAACAGTCTTTTAAAATTCAATATTGGTGCACAATTTCTATTTAAAATATCAAAGGGAAGCAAAAGGCACTCATTTGTGGAAATGATCACGTTGTAGACGGATCTCTCTGTTGTACATATAAACTAAGAATTTTTTTTTAAATCAATGAGCACCAAGTCTTCCTCATTTATCGGGTCATGTTATCTATCATTTATGGTAGCAGTGGACTGTGAGTCACTGAGAGATCAGCTTACATAGTTTCTTTAAATCTAAGTTTCCCATTACTACATCCATTGTTGTAATGGAACTCCTATTGCCCACTTAGAGGCAGGAATGGTCCATACAAACACCTGGCTCTATGGTATTTCATGAGGATGGACTGTAGTGTAGCCATTTTGTAAACACTCACATCAATTGCTGTTATGATGATTTATTTAATTTTTTTCTCACAATACCTCCATGTATGTTTCCCCTCATGTTATATTCTCCCTGACCGAGTATTATCACTGTACATACAATAACTTTTTTAGGTGTGACTATATATGACCCTTTTTTTATTTGAGTTTCCATTGATATTTTAATAATGTTTTGGAATGTTTACCAACAGTTACACTGGTTACTGGTCTTGGATGGGAGACAATTGGAGAGGCTTATATGTGCTGTCAATCAACCACTGATAAACCAATGGAATATCTACAAAGCAACACTACTGTATCCTGAGTCATTGAAAGCACATACTGAGTCCCTCCTATTTGATGTCTCCCATTACTATAGAACAGTATTTGATTTTTTGTCTATTCCACTCCATATTCATAAATTATACCCCACCTACATTACCTCTTTGATATGCAAATTGTAAATAGTTTGTATGATGGATGATGATTTATCTGTCATAACTTGTTTTCACCATGTATTCTGTTTTCAGGAAAATAATATGTACTGTTAAATTTGTCGCTTTATTTTATTTTTCGTTGAGCACAAACTCAAAAGGTACTGCTGACGTTAAGTCTCCTTCCTTGTGTTCCTAATCCTGCCAGTTTATTGCTAGTTCCTAGAAAAGGCTCTGCAGGGCCAATGTGTGCACTACTCACTCCACAGCACCTCAACCAAACTGTTCTCAACACCCATCACTGTTTTACTGCAGATCACACCAGTGACAACAGAGGGTGTTTATAATATATTAATTAAGCATTTTAATCAGTTATTCAGATTTGGTGATTGGTAAATACCTCTCACAGATTTCTTCACATTTTCATAAAGCTAAGTAACAGTGAAGAGTCCCCAGACCCTCTGTAAAGAGTGCTTATTCAGTGTGGCTGTAGCACAAAAAGATTGTCGTTAAACTTTTTTGTGATAAAATTAATACTACTGATACTTATCAATGCTGTTCCACAGGAAATATATATGGCCTGGATGCATTTATTTGATTTAATGTGTTAGTTTATGACCATGTCACGCTCGCCTGTACTGTATATTATTTGTTTATAGTTCTTGGGTGATGGCCAAGAGGACTTGGCGTGCGTACATGTGCATATTTTTCCTGAAAATGTGGTTGCTTATGTTTTTGGCTGTGAGTGGTAGACGGGGCCTGGGTGTTGTCTGCGTACTGTTAGGTGAGTTCAGATATTCTGTCCTTGGTTGGGAAGTGATCCTATGTAAACATCATAGGCCATGGATGGGATGTGTCTCTGGCCTTGTGTCTCTACATCACATACTGTTAAGGGGAATTATGACAAGATGAACTGTTGTATGCTGTTGTATTGCACTATGGAGTGTTTAAGCATTAAGGCACGAGGAGGTGTGGTATATGGCCAATATACCACGGCTAGGTGCTGTTCTTATGCACGACGCAACGCAGAGTTCCTGGATACAGCCCTTAGCCCTGATATATTGGCTATATACCACAAACCTCCGAGGTGCCTTATTGCAATTATAAACTGGTTACCAACATAGAGCAGTAAAAATAAATATTTTGTCATACGGTCTGATATACCACGGCTGTCGGCCAATCTGCATTCAATGCTCGAACCACCCAGTTAATGAAGTGACGAATGATGAGAACGCCCAGGTCTCTGTCCAGACATCTGGACAAAGAAATCAAAATAAGCTTTTAAAACCAAGTGAAAACCTTTTCAGGACTAGTATCCAATCATGTATATCGGTAATATTATATAGCCTATAGTAATAAATACAACTGTTTTCCTACATGGTTTGTCTTTATTTGCTCACACCAGTATGTACATCAATACAAAAACGGCTTCTAATACTGCATCTTCCAATGTTTTTCAGATACAAACTTAATGTCTTCCGACCCCTCATTCAAATCAAAAGGAAAGTTCTAGTTTAATGTCTCTATTCCCTGTAATAATGCTTCGTCCACAGTTCCTGATTCGTGTGGTCAGCAGTCTCATTACCCAGACTTAGGGCTAGATTGTATCAGATCTGCACTAGCCTACACCCGCATAGCAGTAGTTTGAGGTCGGCGGTGCAACTGCTTTAGAGCCGTCAAATCCACAAGCGACTCCCGGCATTATACCTAAAGCAGACATTTCTATATAGCCTACACTTTCTCGTTTGGTAATTAACATGAGTGAGAAGGGTGTGGCTTTTTGACAATGATCACACAAGCAGCTGCTCACCGACTTGAACATTTGAACGCGCCAACGGCGTTACACCGACAACACATCTATCGCTGGTTAATTCTTGATCTGATTAAATCTAGGCCATAGTGTTACCTCACATCCTGCTCGTCCCACAACCTCCGACTGACCTACACCCACTCAGTTACACATCAACCCTACTGCTTCACCAAGACAAAACACATTCAAAAGTGCATACATGTCAAAACCAACCCCATGTAAGAGAAATCATATTTATTGTTCATGCATTAAATTAGAACTTCACATGAGTAGTAGAAAAAAGACAGCATTTACATACTTGTACGCATCTTATTCATACCAAAAGTCAATTTTGAAAAGTAAAATGTTAAAATGTACTGACTCAATGCCCCAAGGAAGTCCTTTTCATAGGTCGAGATTGGTTTGCCCTCGGAATGTAAAAAGGACAAAGAAAATGGTGGCAGTAATGAAAGGCTAAAATTGAATCCTATAACAAGGATGAAATAAAATGGAATAGACACAGCAAAAAGATAATGTCTAATGCTTCACTGATATACCCCCAATAAAATCATGATGGATAGCTCAGAAGCACTTAACATCCAATAAGGAGGACTAGAAAAGGCTCACAAGCAAAAGTGAACGAATCCATCATGATCAATCCACACTCACACTACATGTTCTTGAAAACTGTCTAACGAAATATGGTTGGGATTGGGAAATTAGTAAAACTTAAAAAAGGCTAAATAATTTCTCATGTAGCTCTAGAATGACTTTGAAGAACAAGGCTAGGCAAGCCCTAACAGCAGCCTTATGTTATGGTTCACGGTGGAGCACTTTCTCCAGTCTTCAGAGTCAAACTGAATGCATGTCAAGACAAACAAGGACACATTGACTAAACCCCCCCCAAAGAAATTAAGAGCACTTTAGAAACGGAAATAACCAAAATAAAACATTGTTATATTTACATAAATATTAATTGGTTGTGCATCACTATATAAATGAGTAAAACTCAAAAATGACATCTTCTACAGCAGTTCCATCTCCGACAATCCACACCTACTGTAACCAAGGCAGCGGAGTTGCCGTTGTAGATTTGTATATCTTCAAGTTACACTGTGACATCCTTTAACCTGCGATCCATGATTGGCTGGCTAGTTGTGCTTTAGAGATACCAGACCTATAAGGATGATGGGTAAAGGAATGCTGCTCATTTTAGGGCCAGGGTGGGAAGTTACTGACTCCTCTCCCCAGTGTATCTACAGACCAAAAGGGAGAGAATAGATGGGGAATGGATTTGTCTGAGAAGTGGCAAATTGATCCCCTTCATATAACTACACATCATTCCTGTACTGTATAGGTCCACCACCTGCATTTACAGAGGAGAGACACTAGGTTGTGTTGGACTGCCCAGAACGGACATACAGCTTCACTCCATTGGCTACTTCTGGTCCTGCTTCTTGTTTGGGTCTTTTTGGTTGCTTGGGTTTTGGCTTGATTTACAGTGTTCCTGTATGTCCCTTGTTACTGCACGTATCTATATTGCTGGATTGAGAAAGTCAATGGGACTTCACATTTGTATGCAGAGAGAAAGAGATGTCCTCCTGTGCTGTAGATGTACATTTGTACATGAGGGGATGTAGAAGACTTATCTTTCCCTCTCTCGCGTCACTCCTCTTTCTCCTCTTCCAGGATCCTCATTTTCTCTATCCTTCCTCATCTTCTGGAGGAATATTTCCTTTATCACTCCCTCAAGCAGTTCCTGAAATACAAAACACCAGATGAATCTTTAGTTCAACTTGACAATTATTTAAATCCTTTAAAAATCACAAAACAATTTACAGGTAAGACATTGCCTCTCAGGAACTGAGTTGAAACTAAATTACATTCACATTGTTTTCATTTGATTTATCAAGGTCAGTGAATAGAGAAGTTTTGTGTTTACCTTAGTCTGCTTCTTCATTAGTGAGAACCAGTGCCTGGAGGATGTCTGAGAGAGAGACGATGCCCTTCACCACCTCCTGCTCATCAACCACCACCAGCCTGTGTACCTGAGAGAGATGGAGACAGAAAAACAAAACCATAAGTTACAAACTAAAAGCCAAGGCTAGATCTCAGCACCTGTGTGTATTACATTATGATTGTATGTACTACTTCTATTGACCTTGATAAACGCCCAGGAAATGTTTAAATTGTCGACCCAAACAATAATAGTGTATACACAGGTGTCTCCAGCTCTCTCACCTCTGCCTCCACCAGTCTGTTGATGATGGACTCCAGTGTGTCGTGTGTGTTGCAGGTGAGCACTCCCTCAAAATACTGAGAGCGGTGCTGTAAAGCTTTGGTCACAGTCACATCCAGGTTGTTGTACATCTTCTCTGCTGCTAGGTTCTGTGTGGGGGACATTATTACTTCTCAATGCTGCTTATGTTCGGTACTGTATTTGGATAGCAGAGATGAAAACACGCAGACAGACACATACTGTCATCTAGGGGTTAGTGGAGTCCAGTGCAGAGTGCGCCCACTTTCTCTTGTTTCCCCAGGCTAAAGGCTAATAAACCCCAGCTGGTCGATAACAACCCACAGGCTCTATATACTGCCTGCCCACTGGGTAAGAGACCCATTGATCTAGAACAGGAGAGACTTACTTTGGTCTGCACTGAATGCTTTGCCTTTATAAAATACTCTTACGGCACAAGGATACAGACAATTTTGGTTACGGTCTTTCTGTTTCGTCTCATTGTCGGTCTCTCACAAACAATATTTTCTGATAACCAGTGACTATTCTGTTTAAATACCGCCCATTGGTAGCACAGCTGTCCAGTACTTACAATGACATCAAATTTGGAGTAAATGTCCACCACTCGTCCTGTGTGTGAGAGAGAAACATGGGTACATGAGAACTACCTACCATTTACAACAGGAGAGTGTCTGGGTCAGACATGTTTAACCAACTGTCCCCTCGCCTCCCTCACTTACCATTGTCATCGACGACAGGCAAGGCAGACACTCTCTGGTCCACAAAGATTCCCAGTGCTGTGTAGAGGGGTGTGTCAGAACGCACCACTGCAATCTTATGGAATGTTCCGATGCCAAGCTCTTCTAGAGTCTGGCCTAAGAAGGCAGGTTTTGCCATCTCCGATATCTGAGAAGAAAATAACACACAATGTTCCACTAATGCAAGTGGCTTGAAAAATACATAGAAATTAAACACGGTATATTACCTCAAAAGCATGAATAAACAGTTTGGTGTAGACTTCATTAACAGGCCTACAGTTGTAACAGTGCTCTTGTCCTACCTTATCTACTGCCGAGAATGAGACATTGAGATGTCAAGGAACAGCAGATGATAAAATGTGGTAAAAGAGATGAATGGGGAAGAGTGTAAGAAAGAGAGGATCACAAGAAAGACTCACAAAGAGCTTGAGGAACTTCAGGATCCTCTTGTGCGTGAGGATGTATAGGGTGTTCCCTGTCAGAGGGTCGACCACAGGCAGTCTGTGGATCTTATTCTTCAGCAGAGACGATACAGCATCATACAGACTGAAGCAGGGAGGAAGCGGAAATTGATACACGTGTCAGTATCAAACAGTGCCAGTATCACCAAATTGATCTCAAGCTGCTTGAACCAACTGTCCAGTGACAACCCTCAACATCTCGCCATGGCAGTAGACCTACCTTGCGTTAGGGGATATGCTGACGAGGGGCTTGAAGGAGTCTTGAAGGTAGACTTCTATGGTGAAGGAGAACAGAATAGGCACTAGTTAGCCTTCTGGAGCGCCAGTGAATTATCAGTCACTTATTATTACAGTTAATGAGTGCTCTTACCTCTCCATGTCTCTATCTTGTGCTCCTCCAGCTCATATATCTGCACCTGAAACATTAGAACAGGAGAAAGTGCTGACTAACATAACAAGGGGGGTGAGAGGCATGAAGGTCAACTGTTCAATAGACAGAAGGATGTGTGCTGCAAATCAGGTGTTGTGCCTTTTCACCACTATGATTCAAAATGTGAAATTGAGATAGGGTATGCTATAAAACAAGCAGAAACAGTGGACGTCGAGGGCAGGCCTTACCAAAGGAGACTTGTAGTAGCGATGGAGGATGTTGATAAAGTCTGTGATGGTCAGCATACCTGCAGTGAGAGATCAGCAGGAGAACAGGGCCACCAGAATCCAACGGGACTCTACTCATTGTGCATTTCGAAATCTGCCAAAAGCCCAGCTAGCAAAATGTGTTTTTTACTCTATTCTTACCTACAAAACACTGCTTCTTACTGTCCCAGAGTGGCGCTGCTCTCACCCCATTGGACACCAGAGCGAAAAACGCCTTCTTTACCTATGGTGATCTGAACACAGTTATACACACACAAACACTACGCAACATCTTTGGTCCAGATTTAATTGACAGGAAGTAGTTAAAAGAAGGACGTGGTCTTGCCTGCAGTGAAGTATCGAACACCACCAACTTAGAGCTGGTAGGGACCAAGTCATAGCACCGATGAGACTTCATAAACCGGGTGTAGACATTATAATCTGGGTCTGAGGAGAATGAGGAGGAAAGGGAAAGGGTTCAACTTACTGTCCATTCCTTATATGCATTTGCAATTGTAATATTTTTGTATTTAAAAAGAGCTGCCTCAATAGACTCCAGAATTTATCACAATGTCACACTTTCAGGATACCATCCAACACAAGCAAAATAATGCTTTTTAAAAACACATGTAAAAAAAAAAAAAGCACATTAACAATTTCTCACCATGCATAGGATTAAGATTACCTCATCATGCATAGCTATTTATCCTTTCATTGCTGTTTATTACACTATGCATTTACAGTAAAAGGAGGCTATTTACCTCCTAGAAGTGGCTCCTTTTTACAATCCACATCATCAACAGCAAGTGGAATCTGAAAGAGAGTACAGGTTCATTGACTCATTTCCCCCAGGCAAGGCAGAATTCCAAGGAAATTAAATAGTTTATGTTCTCTTCAAGAATCCAAGGCCTTTTATATTCATTACCACCAATGTGTTAGTCATGGCTAATCATCGCATAGTTATATCAGGAATATAAAGTAGCCAACATGCTGCTGTTTGAAAGTGGTTCAGTGTTTGATCACTCCTCCTAAGCAGCAACAAATACTTTGCAGGGCACAGGTGCACTGCACCAACACAAATGGCATTATTTAGCCACTACTGAGGAATGGGAGTCATTGTCTGACTGTCCTTGTCACATTTAGATATAAGAACCTTTGGACAGAAAAGGTAGCCAACAAGCTTAGCTGGATCATAGCTCAGATATTAGACAGTTCATGCAGTCAATGTAACGTTAAAGGAAAAATCTGCACAAAAAAACAACTAGTATTTAGGTCATTTTTCAATTAGTCCACTGTTGATACAGTCCCAGTTTTGTGTAACAGCAGTCAACTTTTCAAGATATTGGACATTCAAGAAGCAATGTGCCACATCATCATAAGATGCATTTTCGATCAAGTGTCACTTTGCTTCCTGAAAGTCTAATATCTTGAAAACTTGACTGCTGGCATGCAAAACATTGTGGGACTGTATCAACAGTGGACTAATTAAAACTATATAGTTCGAGTGGATTTTCACGAGAGGTAATGTTATCTCACCTAGTTCACTATGTAGAAGACAAAGCATCTTAACATCTCTGAAATGATAACTAGGGCTTGACAATGTCAACAGCTAATGATGGCCTCCAATTTGGTATTTTAAGAGGTCATGATGTAAACTAGTACTGCAACGTTAACTAGCTAAGGTTACTGGCTGGAATGTGAACACAACAGATGCAGCAAACTAACGATGTTAGCTAACTAGTTACGCAGGCTACCAGTAGTTATGACACACAACCACAGAGAACCAAGTTGAGCTTGCTAGCTACTCATGTATCAACTAGCAAACATCAAGTACTGTGATTGGCTAGCTAGGGTAGGCTAACGTTACTAGATAGCTAGTTTAGCCTTGCTGGCGGTGTAGCTGAGCTACTTACACACTCCATATTCCATGCACTGGCTCGCCCTTGCTTGATCCTGTAAGGTAGCGACGTAACCACTGTTTCTCACGACGGACTTCTTTCCGAGGTATCTACGTTATTTGTTAAACTGGAGCTAAACGACGAGAGACAAGCATTGAAACTCCCCGGAAGCGCGAGAGATTTGGGGCGGTTAGTGGTTAGAGCGTTGGACTAGTAACCGGAAGGTTGCAAGTTCAAATCCCCGAGCTGTCGTTCTGCCCCTGAACAGGCAGTTAACGCACTGTTCCTAGGCCGTCATTGAAAATAAGAATCTGTTCTTAACTGACTTGCCGAGTTAAATAAAATAAATAAAAGATTGCCCTCTCAACTTGACTTCCGAATACACATGACCGCGAAGAAAGTTTGAGTCGGGGTGCTTGAGAGATCCCAGCCTCAAAGTCAAAATTGGCTATTATCGTAAAAAATCATGAAAACAAAAATGAGCTTTTGGGTCTTCATATAAGGTTAGCAGTGTGGTTAAGTTACATCTGACTTTAAGAAGATACATTGTAGAAATGGGCGAGGTTTATGAATTTGTAAGTGTGACGACCGGGTGCTGTGGTATCAAACCTCTGATCTAAAAACATTGTAATATCTATGGTCTAATTTGGGGTAGGCAATTTGTTGAGAGTTAGTAGAAATACACAATAGGTGCAATTTCTTAATTTGTTTGTGCATCAGCAGTTTTTCTCTTTTTACGTCTGTCACTGATAATAACCACATTTCCATCCATGGAAACAGTACTTTTGGTACAATTTTTTAAATGCCAAGAGATCATTTGTTCGTTGGACATGGTGGGATCTTTTAGTGTAAATGTGGAGTGGCAATGACGTGGTGTGTAGTCCTCCCACTATGACTAGAGAAATCATGCAGTTAATAGAGCCCCACAGTGGAGGTGTCATAATAGCCATAGAAACTAGTGGTCAAAAATGGAAATGGTTCCAATCATTTTTTCACAATTCATTTTTCCCATAGGGAGTTTTAGAAACACTTATAATAACGGCTGTGTTTTGTGTAGGCTTACCCTGGCGTGAATTTTTGATAACCATGTAAATGTCTCTCAGACAAGGTGACTTTTATCAATAATTCAGCTCTATTTAATCTCAGATTAGAAAACGCTAATTAGTATCAAAGTAGACATCATTCAAGACTACTAATCCTTGCAAACTCCTGCACACATCTCTAGCTGACACCTTTGCTAACAGGTATTGTTTCAATTTAAAACTTGCCCAACATAGTTCACAGAATCGTCCATTTAAAGAAAGGTAGCCAATTTATTCATTTATTTCTACATTTAACTAACATTAGATAGTTAATCCAGAGAGTTTTACCTTTATTCAGCAGTCTCATCCAAATCATCATGGCATTTGTAGCCTAATTAGCATTTAATTTTGGGGGAATATATTGATTTTAAAAATCACCTCCTAGAGAGATTTGCACAGTGATCAAAACAACAGGCTAGGATAAGCCTACACAAAACACAGCCTTTATTTTAAGTATTTCTAAAATCCCCTATGAAAAATGAATGGGTAAGAAAATGAGTGGAACCATTTCTTTGTTTGACCGCCGGGTTTTAGGGGTATTATGACTCATTCTGTTGTACTCTATTAGGCTACAGTTTAAATAAGTAATGATGAACTTCACAGGGTGGTGAAAGTGCCCAGTGATCTTGATGCTCCTTTCCAATAATCGAGGGTCTTATTCTGGTGACATGATGATCAATGCTTCACTGCCATTTGACAAATACAAATATTCTCTGTAAAAGTTCTTATCCATAACAATATCATCTCTGGGAGCTGTTGGCGAAAGCTTGTTCCAAATCCAGTGTAGTTACATTTACTATTTAACGCAACAGTTTATGTGACAAAACAATCAGTAGAGTTGAGAGTTTTTTTATTTGGTACATGGAAATTTTATTGAAAAAGTACATTTTGTGTGCGCTACGTCATCACACACTGATTTTTATCTGCAACAAATCGTTTGTTGGAAACACCACTGGTGGGGAAATGCGCATATTTTCTTAATGCAGATTTGAGAATATTCACATGAAAATCTGTCGCCAATTGGATGGAAGCCTAGCTACTCACTCAATTAGCCATGTCAGCAAATCATTTTTTGATTAGATAAGTTAGTCTAGCCAGCTATCTAAACTTGTACTAATCATTGCCGAATACTGACCGGGCACGCGAGGCACCTGCCCAGGGGCCATGACCTCCAGGGAGCCCCATTGATTTTGTTAGTCACTCTCATTCAGATACCAAATTAAAATGGCATAAGTCATGGCAAAATGCTGGGAATTCATTTTAAAACTCAGTGGCATGTATTCATGGATGCCACTGCCACTGTGTCTTCTTATTGTCTTGGCTTTCGGCTTATATACACTATATATGCAAAAGTATGTGGACATCCCTTCAAATTAGTGGATTCGGCTATTTCAGCAACACCCGTTGCTGACAGGTGTATAAAATCGAGCTCACAGCCATACAATCTCCATAGACAAACATTGACAGTAGAACGGCTTTGCTGGCCTCCCGAGTGGTGCAGCGGCTTAAGGCACTGCATCGCAATGCTTGAGGCGTCACTACAGACCAATCCCAGGCTGTTTCACAGCTGGCCGTGACCGGGTGACCCATGAGGCGTCGTCCGGGCTAGGAGAGTTTTTGGCCGGCCGGGATTTCCTTGTCCCATCGCGCTCTAGTGACTCCTTGTGGCGGGCCGGGCATCTGCAAGCTGACTTCGGTCGCCAGCTGGGCGGTGTTTCCTCTGACACATTGGTGGGGTTGGCTTCCGGGTTCAGCGAGCAATGTGTCAAGAAGCAGTGCTGCTTGACAGGGTCGTGTTTCGGAGGATGCATGGCTCTCGACCTTCACATCTCCCGAGTCCATAGGGGAGACAAGACTGGATATCACAAAATTGGGGAGAAAAAGGGTTAAAAAAAATAATCAAGAATAGAAACGCGCTTTCTGGAGTGATGAATCACGCTTCATGTCTGACAGTCCAACAGGACGAATCTGGGTATGGCGGATGCCAGAAGAATGCTACCTGCCAGAATGCGTAGTACCAACTGTAAAGATTGGTGGAGGAGAAGTAATGTTCTGGGGCTGTTTTTCATGGTTTGAGCTAGACCCCTTAGTTCCAGTGAAGGAAAATCTTAACGCTACAGCATACAATGACATTCTAGACGATTCTGTGTCCAACTTTGTGGCAACAGTTTGGGGAAGGCCCTTTCCTGTTTCAGCATGACAATGCCCCCGTGCACAAAGTGAGGTCCATACAGAAATGGTCTGTCGAGATCCGTGTGGAAGGCCTGCACAGAGCCCTGACCTCAACCCCATCAAACACCTTTGGGATGAATTGGAACGCCGACTGCGAGCCAGTCCTACTCGCCCAACATCAGTGCCGACCTCACTAATGCTCTTGTGGGTGAATGGAAGAAAGTCCCCACGGCAATGTTCCAACATCTAGTGGAAAGCCTTCCCAGAAGAGTGGAGGCTGTTATGGCAGCAAAGGGGGACCAACTCCATTTTTTTAAATGATATATTTTTAACCTTTATTTAATTAGGCAAGTCAGTTAAGAACAAATTATTATTTACAATGACAGCCTACCCTAGCCAAACCCTATAGATAGAATTGCAGGAAATTAGCTGTTAAATTGCATATTTTTTCTTATCTCATTAGAACTTATTTTATTTTTATTTAACCTTTACAATGACGGCCTACCCCGGCCCAATTGTGCGCTGCCCTATGGAACTCCCAATCACGGCCGGTTGTGATATAGCCTGGAATCGAACTAGGTTCTGTAGTGACGCCTTAGGCCGCTGTGCCACTCGGGAGCCCAACAACTAACAGGTTAGTGCAAAAAACGCAATTATCACAACACAGAATGGACTTCACCGGACCGATGTAACATGGCATTATTTTCCTGGCTTGGCTTCCCCACTGATTTGACCCACACACCGCTAGTGTTAAAACTGCAAAAGTGTCTCTCCACCCCATGGCAAAATTGATAGAATTGCAGGAAATGTGCTGTTAAACTGCACATTTTTTTCTCTGCCCTATACCCAAATGTTTAGAATAGCAGGAAATGTACTTTAAAACCTACATTTTTCTCTCCGCTGTCAAGACAGGGTCAGTAAAATGCTTTTCCCCCGAGGTGGGGGGAACCCCAACCAAATCTCACTAAGGACCCCCAAAAGGTTAGGGCCAGCCCTGGCTACTGGTAATGCAATTAAGAGTTACCTTAACTGCACAAATGGATTGATTCCATAAATCAGTTGACTGCATGTGTGGGTATGGATGTGGGTACGCAGACCCACAAGCCACTGCGGCCCCTCATGATCAATTCATATTTTTTTGTGAAAAGTCAGTAAAAACCATCAATGACGGCTTAGGTTTAGTACAGGGACAATTTAAAAATACATCTGCATAATTGTAAGCATCATAATTCGGTTTTGTCAAATAAATAATTACTAATTTACTAACAGATTTGTCTCCAAGTGGTGTGGTGTTATAGTGGCTGCATGTCTCTGTTTCAGAGATGGAATTCAAATTCTTAGCTGCAAGACAGTTATTGAGCAGCCATGACACAACTAATCAATTTTTAAAAAAATAGACTTTTAAAGGAGTAAAATATTTATATATACAAAACAGTTTACAGCAATATTTCTGAGTTAACACTAACCAATGTGGGGGTATTGGTGTTCAGGTGCGTGTTGTGCACCTTGTTTTCCCCATTGGGTCAAGTCAACAGAGAAGGGGAAAATAACCCAGAGGATCTTGAGTCAAGTAGGGAAACAGGTGTGTGTGTGTGGGGGGGGGGGGGGGGGGGGGGTAAAGGGGGGGATTGAAGGGTAAGGCACAAGACACAGCATCTCCAGCTTCTCTTAGGCTGAGTTTACACAGACAGCCCAATTCTGATATTTTGACCAATCACATCAGATATTTTTCAGCACAAATCTGATTGGTCAGAGGACCAAGTAGTGAAAAAAAGCTTAGAATTGGGCTGCCTGTGTAAACTCAGCCTTAGACTGCATCATCAATCACCTATCAATCAATCAATCAATCAATCTACTACTTATTCAAAAAGAAGCACTCTATAAAAAAATTCTAAACAACAAATAATCAACACTAGGGGTTGGACCGTCTGGATAAATGTAAGTAATGTCAGTAAAAACCATTGGGCAGCGAATTGAGCTTTTGTGGACACGAAAATCAGGTTATGGTGAGCACTGTGTCCACTGGGAGTCCCCGACTCAACATAAATTCATAAGTGATCATGTGTCATAAGGCGTCCTTGCTTGGCTTGATGGAGCCCTACATCACTTCTGGAATCAAAACCCCAAAATTCTAAACATCATTCAAGGGTGCCTCATCCACTGGATAATTACAGCTTAATTATTAAAGTCAGATGGTAGATCATAGCAGAAAGGAGCGAGGACCAATCTGCCAACCAGAAGAACATAAAACTGTATTCTAGAAAATACAAATTGGCATGTTTCCTAAAATAAATGATTTACAGTTCAAGAGTGAAGTGTAACCTGAAGTTGACTCGCTGAAAGTTTTACAGTGAAAAAATGTTAGCCAAGACCAATGCTAGAGGAAATGTATTTCTGCAATACACATCTTGTGTGAAAGAGAACCCATTCCAAGATACTGTAACCTATACATTAATCAGTTGTGAATTATAGTGACTTTCCAAACAATGACCTGAGAAAAAAAAAGTCAGGCATGTTTTTTAGGCATCAAGGTCAGCCCTTATTATGTACAAGGTGAAGCTAGCCAGTGAGAGTTGGGGACACTAGCCAGTCACCACTCCATCTGTTGATACATGGCTAGCTATTTGATTGCAATTATCAGGGAGCTGTTTTTTGTTGTGAAGTTTAGGCTTGTTGCTCTTACATTACATTTGGTATTTTCATGAGGTTTGGTTTATGCCAACCAAACTTGATAGACTTCAGTAAAACTGACAGTGAAACCCTTGTGTGACACCTGTCAGAGTTATTTTTAGTTAGCCTCGAGTGTGATTGGGTGCCTTTGTGTAAAACACTGTTGAATTATAAAGTGGCCACATTGCGACTGCAGCTCCTTGGTGCTAGGGAAGTCATGATTGGCAGGCTGGTGACGTTGTGTCTCCTGGCTTCATCCAATGAGCTTACTGCTATCCTGGTGAGACCCTCTTACATCACGGCACACTTTTTATCCTCTGAGGGAACGTTCCCATCCGCCCTCTCCATCTCCAGAATGATCCGCTTGAATACCTCTACAGCGGTCTGCAATGCATAGAGTTGAAAGTAGAAAAACAAATCAATAAATAAGTTCATGCTTTTGAAGAGACACATTTGTATGAGTAGCTCTGTCTGCAGAGAAGATATCTTTGTCTACCTCATTTTCCTTGGCAGAAGACTCCATGAATGCTGCTCCCCATGAGTGGGCCAGCTTTTTCCCTTCCTCTGGTTTGATCACCCTGAGGGGAGGAGGGACACATTGAGCATGATGTAATGAAATCACACCTTTTTATAGGTCAGATAGCATTAATGTACCTATATGACCACAAGGTCCAAGACCTTAGATGGAAAACCAAGGTGAAACCATATGCCAGTTTTTAAAATGGGATGGTAGTGGCATGGTTCTATACATAATGTACCAGCCATGCATGTGAGTGGGAGCACCAATGCGCTCCTCCTTCATTCAGCTCAAGTAGGTTTACCTTTCCATGTGGAGATCTTTTTTATTTCCAACAAGAACAGTTGGCACCCTAAAAGAACACACCTACATTTTAAAAAGTGTACTTGGAAAACCAATTTTTTACAATCCAAACAGATCATCAAAAGCAGCATCACTAACCTTTTATAACTTTGGTTAACTTACTGTATTTTCCCAACCATATCTAGCAGCTTGTCATGAAGAACCTGAACAACTTCAAAACTGCAAAAAGTGAAAGACAAAAAGAGACGGGTTACCAGTGTGTATTGATGGACAGACAACTATCTATACACACAGTAGAGTCACAAGATCAGAGGGCCAGGACAAAAAATGAACTGCAAATTAAATGTACCCGTGACTACTCACCTTTTCATGGAGGTTACTGCGTAGACCAAGACATAACCATGGATGTCCATTGAATGAGACTGATGGAAAATAGAGTACTCGTCCTGTAGAGATAAGGCGAGAAATCGGTTAAAGAGAGAAAACACAAGGACGGACAAGTGCTTCTGAAAATAATATTGTCTGTTGTTTTCTTTCATATCCCAACCATTTTACATGTTGCAACGGCACAAATGGTCACTAATCACCAGACATTTATTTTGTGTTATTTCAGAGAGCAACAGAGGTAAAGAAAGAAGATGAGTAATGTAAAGCATACATACCTGACCAGCAGTATCGACCAACTGAAGATTGAAATCTTGACCGTTGACAGACACCATTTTGTTGAAGGCTGGAAAGAGTTGAAGAGAAAGTTGTCAAGTCCAGGCTATGCCACATAAGGTGAGCACATGGTAATTGCTGGATATAGCATGATCATAAAAAGGAGCATATGTTCTGCTTTTCACCCATGCATATTATTTGACCCTCAATGACACCTTAATCGTGGCTGCAATAACTTAGAATAACAAAACTGATCCAACGAAAAAACGAAATAAAAAATACTTACTGTTTTCAATGGTAGGGTCATATGAATCTACAAACTGTCCTTCCACGAACTGTATTGTGAGAGAAGACTTTCCTGTAGAGGTAGAGAAAAAATGCATTGTTGAGGCCGATGAGCAGCAATTTCCAAAATCATAGGAAAACAAAATGACCATTTGTTACCCGACTCTGAGCAACAGTTATACATTGTGATTGGCTGTGTTAGTTATGACTGCAGCGGTTTCACAATGAAAATATCTAGCTAGCTAGGTCTATGAGCTAACGTTTGTTGGCCGCGTTAACACATCGTGGAACTTTGGCATGGTGACTAGAGTAAGCAGAAGGTTATCAACTACAACGTTTATACATTAACACACTACACAATTACAGAGCTGTGACATTATCTTATGTGATTGATTCTGTTTTGGTACTAGAAGCTAGCTAGCCGTTGTTTTTTTTTTTTTTATCATAACTACGCTATTGCTAGCTAACCATCTAGCAGCAACGTTAACTATGAAAACAAAAACAAAGGATGGCTAAGTAACTTAGCTTCTTATTTCACTCACCAACAGATCTGTACCCAATCACAGCAATCTTCCTGTATTTTGGTTGAGGCATTATTTTAAAATAGTAACGTAATATAGAATGTTGTTTTTGTATCTATGGTCGTTTTAATAAACAAAAAAAAACTTTATCACCGCATTCGTATCACGTCACGTGACAACAACAAACTTTTCAAAGCCGCTGGGCTTCGAGTTGCAACTTCAGAACTGAACTGAAGCTGATAGAACACGTATTTCGACTGATCGGTTATCGATATAGTTATGTATAGCGATAATTAGTTTGAAATATCTAAATATTAGTTTTCAGAACTTAAAACAGGAAACCAAAACGGATTATTCACAAGAGTTGCGCTTCCCGAGTAACACTGTCGGAAACTGGTAAAGCACACCGTCGTAAAACTACATACGTCAGAGCTTGTTCTTCGATGAGGTTTAATGGCGGTTGGCATCCAGTAAATGTTGCATTATCGCCACCTACTAGACTGGAGTACAACTCCCTAATACTTAGAATAAATAAACAAATACCCTACCATCTAACAAAACACTCACAAAAAAATATATAAATAACACTACCCTACTCCACTATTTACATCTATTTAGTCCTACCTCAGGCCAACAACTTGAAAGGAAGAGACCCCACCACTTAAGACACCCTGTAACTCTTCTGATGTAAAGTCTCGTACACCCAAATTCGCACAACCTCAATTTTCTGCAACATACATTCCATCCCTGCAGTACAGTTGATAACCATTGCTATAAATGCAAAAAATATAATCTTACTGAAACATATCACTTGTTGGCATTTCCCTCTTTACTGGTACAGATCTACTACTCACACCACTCCTCCCAGGATCCCTCCCCCTTGACTCATCTCCAAATCAAATCAAACTTTATTTATCACATACGCTGAATACAACAAGTGTAGACCTTACCGTGAAGTGCTTACAACAGTGCAGTTCAAGAAGAGTTAAGAAAATATTTACCAAATCATCTAAAGTCAAAAATAATAAAAAGTAACACAATAAAAAACAATAAAGAGGCTATATACAGGGGGAACCGGTACTGAGTCAGTGTGCGGGGGTACAGGTTAGAGGTCATTTGTACATGTAGGTAGGGGTGAAGTGACTATGCATAGACAATAAACAGCGAGTAGCAGCAGTGTACATAACAAATGGGGGGGGTCAATGTAAATAGTCCGGTGGCCATTTGATTAATTGTTCAGCAGTCTTATAGCTTGGGGGTAGAAGCTGTTAAGTACAGCTCCGGTACAGCTTGCCGTGCGGTAGCAGAGAAAACAGTCTATGACTTGGGTGGCTGGAGTCTCTGACAATTTATGGGCTTTCCTCTGACACCGCCTATTATATAGGTCCTCCTGGATGGCAGGAAGCTTGGCCCCAGTCACGCACTACCCTCTGTAGCACTACCCTCCTTTTTGAGGATCTGGGGACCTATGCCAAATCTTTTCAGTCTCCTGAGGGGGGAAAGGTTTTGTCGTGCCCTCTTCACGACTGTCTTGATGTGTCCTCTACTTTCTTCACTGCCTCAGCATATGAGAACTTCTGCCCTGAAACCACAAATGAATTAGTCAAAAGGCAAGGGTCCACTTTTACCAAAAACTTCACTCCTATTGTCTTTATCCTGACCCTCGGTGCAAGCCTCAGGCTTCGAGAACTTCACCACATCTACCACCTCAGATACTTCGCCCTCATTCACTTCCACTTCTCCTCCTATTTCAGCTCACTCTGCTTACACTTTCTACCATTCTTCTTTAACAAACCATCTCCCTAGTTCTGCAATTTTTAACGACTCAAACTTACCCTCTTCCTCCCTTTTTTCCTCCATATTTTAAATGTACGTCTCCTTATGATAATACTGCACTTCTCCTGACATACATCTTGTTCTTGCCTTCGCAAGGGAAGCCATTTAACCGGCTGTCACAATCTCCGTACAATCAGCACGAACCCCTCGGGATGTTGCGCTCAACAGTGCATCCCATTTATAAAGCAGCTGCTTCGTCTTGGTGTTCTTTATAAAAAGCTACCGCAACGCTTTTCCATTTCAAACAAGCGCGCTCTTCCAACCACCATCCACCATCTCGCTTCATGCGCTTGATACCCTCACGTCAGAGCTTGACATGAGGGTGCCCTATTTTGTACAGCAGAGGTCACTCTCACCCTGATTAAGTTATATGCAAACGCGTGTGAGAGAAATACACATTCAAATAGCAAAACACTTTCAGCAGTTTTTATTATTAAATGCTCAATGACCGTACAATATTAACATATACATCCTTTTACAGAAACATACATTTTTTTATTAATAATAATATGTGCCATTTAGCAGACGCTATTACCAAAAACGATTTACATTCACGCGTGCATACATTCTAAGTATGGATGGTCCCCAATACTTGACTTGGACTGAAATAGGCGCCGGTACTCATTTTGGGTGTTGGTACTGTTTATATTTAGGTGCAGGAGCTCCACAATACGTTTGAGCTAATATTCTATAACAGGAACAGGAGCTTAAGCAGGAGAACATTTGAGGTGCCGCTACTCAGCTCCGGTGAGCTTCCGCCCAAGTCAAGCACTGGAATCTAACCCAGTGTCCTGGCGTTGCAAGCGCCAGTAGTACCAATTGAGCTACAGAGCAAGCAAGTAGACAATGGACCTGATCGGACAGCTCAGAGCTTCAGCTACAGAGGACCACACAGAGAACCTTTTATCAGTTTTAAATGGGCCTATGCTTATTTTATGGCCCAGGCCCTATTCAACCATGAATGTGTACAGTGATCCTTGTTATGTGGAAAGTGATCACTCCACAACAAAATCAAAATCTGTTAAATAGCTGCTTAAGAAGTTAAGCAAGTTAGGTTGAGTAGACTTATGCCATCTTTGTGTAGCCCCAGCAGCCCCTTAATTACACAATTGAAGAAGATAGAAACGATTTAAAATGATGACAGACTTATCTTTACCATACCATTTGGTACTAGACACATAACAGATGGTGTGGGAGAAGGGATTTGTATATAAAGACTTGCCTACTTTTGAGGCTCTAAAAACTTCAGGCAAACTTACAGATTGGAGTGAAACAGGGTTGCCAAATCAATATATTTTCTCAGTGGGTATGCTATGCTCAAATCAAAACAAGCAGCAACAGTGTAAGAAACAAACTGAAAAAAAACATGTATTGTTCCAGTAGAGGAGTCCTTACAAAACTCTCTTCAGTTTAGATATTCACAGTTTTAAACAATCTTCATATATTTTTAACCAGAGTTCACTTTTATAGCTAGCTAACAATCATACATCATCGTAAAGAATACAGTTTAACAGGACATACAGATAATTTAACTGTTCTGGCATTGATATGACAACCCATTTGGACATTTGTATGATTCAGGAGAGGTTGAGGAGTGGTTTTACCCCTGTGAGACAACAACATATGAACATTCACTTGAGGTCAACATAAATCTATGGACACAAACTCATAATTGAAAAACGTAATTTACAAAATAAAAGGAACATGGAAAAAATATTGGAGAAAAATCTCCATGCATGTACACAACACGCTGCGCAGAAAAATGAATGTACACTGGCAGACAGATCCACACACGCACACAAACAGTCTTTCTCAAACACACAGATCACAGTTTAACGTGGTCTTAAGTTCCAGACCATTGTTTCCAGTGTTTGTTGCTGTTCTCTTCATGAAAGTCTGTTGTCCAACTTTTCAATCCAACAATAAAATGTCCTTATTAAATAAGGTTTTGATTCAAATATGTAAATGAGAATGATATACTAAAAAGAGTAATATAGTACAATTGGCCATATGCATTGAAGTAGAGTTAATTACTGAGAGTTAATTACTTTAATTACTGTTAACTGATTTACTCTAATTCTTTGACCCCATGCAGACATCTGCTTCTTTCCTAAACATTCCATTAAAGGACAACAGAAAGAAGGGAAATTATGTTCACAAGGTGACACAGCAGAATAAATCTTTTGAATAATACACAAGGTAATGAGTGCAAGAGCGCAATAGGCAAAAAGGGAGAGATGAAAAGACAGCGATATCTAGAGAAGTACACAGAGCTGAAGTTCTTGTGGACATAAGGGCACAAGGTGAGGCCCAGATGCAGACACAGGAGGCAGATGGTTAGAGTCTTTGTAGTTTATTTATAATCCAAAAGGAGTTGGCAAGAGAATGGTTGTGGACAGGCAAAAGGTCAAAACCAGATTCTGAGTCCAAGAGGTAAAGAGTGGCAGACAGGCTTGATGTCAGGGCAGACAGAAGGGTCAGGAAGGCGGGTACAGAGTCCAGAAAAAACAGGCAAGGGTCATTACCTGGGGAGACTAGAAAAAGAGAATAGAAAACAGGAGCACGGGAAATCACGCTGGTTGACTTGAAAACATACAAGACGAACTGGCACAGAGAGACAGGAAACACAGGGATAAATACACTGGGGGAAATAAGTGACACCTGGAGGAGGTTGAGACAATCACAAGAACAGGTGAAACAGATCAGGGCGTGACAGTGGAGTTCTTTCCAGTCAAGGATCAAGATGTTTTGAGATTGGCAGACATTTTAGCAAAAGTCACCATGGATGTCGATGAAAAGTTCATGTATTGGGAAAGACCTCGAGACTAGATGACAACCATCTCTATACTCTATGTACTATACATGTCTATACTTTATATACGATACATGTCTATACTCTATGTACTATACATGTCTATACTCTATATACTATACATGTCTATACTCTATATACTATACACTCTATATACTATACATGTCTATACTCTATATATGATACATGTCTATTCGTGCTCCCTTTCTATTCAGTTTGTTTCCTTCACCATTGTCTTCCTCCCCTTTTTTTCTTTTTTTCAATTTATTTCTCACATACTCCATTATAGACCTGACAGAAGAGGAGACTGGCATTGGTCCCCTTGGTGCAATACCTGTCCTGTACCTATACTCTGAAGTGTAATCATGTCTGAGGTCCAAGTCCAGAGTTTCCTCCTCTTCTCATTTTAGTAGTAACAGGATCACCAGTCATCCATCAGCAAACAGGTCAATCCCCTTCTCTCTTTCAAAGATAATTTACTACAGATACATATTTGGAGACACTGCTCTTTGGCAAGCTCACTTTGGTAAGCCCAGGTCATTAGCTTGTTCAAGTGTCACTGAATCTTTGTGAGTCCATTAGCCAATAGGAGCCTGAGTGGGATGGTGGAGCGGGACACAGTCAATAGCAATATATGCAGCCCTTGGAAGAGAGAGAGGACCATATTAGTGAATCAGCCGATCACAACGTGTGTAAGCTGAAAACTGTTGCCCTGATTAAAGAAGCAATACAACTGGCCTTCTTTAGACTAGTTGAGTATCTGGTGCATCAGCACTTGTGGGTTCGATTACAGGCTCAAAATGGATAGAAACAAAGACCTTTTTTCTGAAACTCGTCAGTCTATTCTTGTTCTGAGAAATAAAGGCTATTCCATGCGAGAAATTGCCAAGAAACTGAAGATCTCGTACAACGCTGTGTACCACTCCCTTCACAGAACTGTCTCTAACCAGAATAGAAAGAGGAGTGGGAGGCCCCAGTGCATAACTGAGCAAGAGGACAATTACATTAGAGTGTCTAGTTTGAGAAACAGATGCCTCACAAGTCATCAACTGGCAGCTTCATCAAATAGTACCCGCAAAACACCAGTCTCAACGTCAACAGTGAAGAGGCGATTCCGGGATGCTGGCCTTCTAGGCAGAGTTGCAAAGAAAAAGCCATATCTCAGACTGGCCAATAAAAATAAAAGATTCAGATGGACAAAAGAACACAGACACTGGACAGAGGAACCTAGAGGCCAGCATCCCGGAGTCGCCTCTTCACTGTTGACATTGAGACTGGTGTCTACCCCAAAGTGCTCACTCCACCCCAACTCAAGGCTATCATGGTTATTGATACCAGACTGTCTCTTCTCCTCCCAGAGGATCTCTGATGGCTAACAATAACATACGCTGACATAATGTAAACGTTATACATTACCCTCTCTCCCTCAGTGACATTGTTAGTTTCTAAGATCTCCACCAATCTCCTCTTATCAATGCCTGCCACATGTAATCACTTCCCTGCACTCAACACATTCCAAGCTTAGTTGCACACATTATATACCTTCCTCCTATAACCCTTAACTTCTGGTGTAGACACTCAACCTTAGCACTCCATCAGTGACATGAATAAGTAACATTTCATATTCTCAGAACCCAACAAAAGTAACCTACCCAACCCTGGTTATGTAATGGGACTAACTAGTAAGTTTCCTGGATAAAGAGGCCTCTTCAAACTCAGCGCAACTCAATGTCTCTTCAAGGTCCTCCAGCAGCCGAGGATGGAAGACATTCAGGGACTCAGACCAGCACACACATACTGTACATACCAACACCACACACACACTGTACATACCAACACCACACACACACACTGTACATACCAACACCACACACATACTGTACATACCAACACCACACACATACTGTACATACCAACACCACACACATACTGTACATACCAACACCACACACATACTGTACATACCAACACCACACACACACTGTACATACCAACACCACACACATACTGTACATACCAACACCACACACACACACTGTACATACCAACACCACACACATACTGTACATACCAAAACCACACACATACTGTACATACCAACACCACACACACACTGTACATACCAACACCACACACATACTGTACATACCAACACCACACACATACTGTACAAACCAACACCACACACTGACATGAGTCTCACACAGACACACTCACCTTTGGTTGGACCAGTAGGCTTCCTGTGATGCTGAACATGTGTGATAATTCCAGAGACATACTGTGGGAGACAGGGTATACATTTATATAATATATAATACACAGGTATCACCGAGAGAAACCTCACATATACACAATGCCAATGGCCTGGGATATTCATGGGTAAAAATGTACTGTACTAGCAACAGCAGCAGGACTCCAAACAAGGAAATGCAGGAGTACAGATAAGGCAGGTAATACTCCCACAGATCTGACAGACAGAACATGTAACACGTTTTAGAGTCATTTAGGAATTACAATTTCATTGCAGATTTTTAGTTAACAACGCCAACAGACAAAATATGTGAAGAGGTGGAAGATGAAAGACAAAAATCACATAAAACAGGTTATGAAAGTCACATAACAGAGGGAGAGAATGAGAGGGGAGTAGGAGAAGAGGGGTTGTTTTACCGTAAAGACTTGGCCATATTATCATCAAGTATGGCTGATGCCACCCACACCATTCCCAGTATCAGCAGGGTCAGGAGGAAGAGGACTACTGCTGTCTCATACAGACAAGCCATCACACCCGGTGTACAGAGAGTATAGAAACATTATACCACATCTTATTTACATTTACTGTACATGATGCCTTATCACTAACCTTGTTCCAGATATGTATGTGCTTTAGCCAACTCATCCCAATCATCATGCCATGGCAACAATACTCAGGGGATTTGGCTAAAGCACATCTTCTAACCAGTCTTCTCTGTCACTGAAGCAGGTACATTTTTGGATCCAGCGAAGCCCTCAGACTCAGTGAAGAAGTAGGCAAAGGGCAGGAGGAAGAAAAAGGAGAGGTTGGAGAAGAGGAAGACTAGATTCCATAGTCCTGCATTGAGAGATGGGGACAGACAGTGTTATAGACAGTGAAAGGCTTTATCTCTCTCTACCACAGGAGGCCGGTGGCACCTTAATTGGGGAGCACAGGCTCGAAGGGAAAGGGGATACCTAGTCAGTTGCACAACTGAATGCATTCAAGTGAAATGTGTCTTCCGTATTTAACTGGTTGGGTGGCTGCGGGTGGCTGCCTTGACGACCTCATCATTGGCACTCGGGGAGCAGTTGTTAACTGTCTTGCTCAAGTGCAGAACAGCAGATTTTTTCCACCTTGCCGGCACTTGGATACAAACCAGTGACCGTTTGGTTACTGGCGAAACGCTCTTAACCGCTAGGCTACCGTCTGCCCCCATAGTAATAGATGGAACGGAATAAATTGAATGGTATCGAGTAGAGGTCGACCGATTATGATTTTTCAAAACCGATACCGATTATTGGACGACCAAAAAATGCTGATACCGATTATGCCGATTTTTATATACACTGTTCAAAAAACACACTTAAACAACACAATGTAACTCCAAGTCAATCACACTTCTGTGAAATCAAACTGTCCACTTAGGAAACAACACTGATTGACAATAAATTTCACATGCTGTTGTGCAAATGGAATAGACAACAGGTGGAAATTATAGGCAATTAGCAAGACACCCCCAATAAAGGAGTGCTTCTGCAGGGGGTGACCACAGACCTCTTCCTATGCTTCCTGGTGGATGTTTTGGTCACTTTTGAATGCTGGCGGTGCTTTCACTCTAGTGGTAGCATGAGATGGCACATCAATGCGAGCTGTGGCAAGAAGGTTTGCTGTGTCTGTCAGCGTAGTGTCCAGAGCATGGATGCGCTACCAGGAGACAGGCCAGTACATCAGGAGACGTGGAGGAGGCCGTAGGAGGGCAACAACCCAGCAGCAGGACCACTACCTCTGCCTTTGTGCAAGGAGGAGCAGGAGGAGCACTGCCAGAGCCCTGCAAAATGACCTCCAGCAGGCCACAAATGTGCATGTGTCTGCTCAAACGGTCAGAAACAGACTCCGTGAGGCTGGTATGAGAGCCCGATGTCCACAGGTGGGGGTTGTGCTTACAGCCCAACACCGTGCAGGACGTTTGCCAGAGAACACCAAGATTGGCAAATTCGCCACTGGCGCCCTGTGCTCTTCACAGATGAAAGCAGGTTCACACTGAGCACATGTGACAGACGTGACAGAGTCTGGAGACGCCATGGAGAACGTTCTGCTGCCTGCAACATCCTCCAGCATGACCGGTTTGGCGGTGGTTCAGTCATGGTGTGGGGTGGCATTTCTTTGGGGGGCTGCACAGCCCTCCATGTGCCCGCCAGAGGTACCGAGGTACATTAGGTACTGAGATGAGATCCTCAGACCCCTTGTGAGACCATATGCTGGTGCGGTTGGCCCTGGGTTCCTCCTAATGCAAGACAATGCTAAACCTCATGTGGCTGGAGTGTGTCAGCAGTTCCTGCAAGAGGAAGGCATTGATGCTATGGACTGGCCCGCCCGTTCCCCAGACCTGAATCCGATTGAACACATCTGGGACATCATGTCTCGCTCCATCCATCAACGCCATGTTGCACCACAGACTGTCCAGGAGTTGGCAGATGCTTTAGTCCAGGTCTGGGAGGAGAACCCTCAGGAGACCATCCGCCACCTCATCAGGAGCATGCCCAGGCATTGTAGGGAGGTCATACAGGCACATGGAGGCCACACACACTACTGAGCCTAATTTTGACTTGTTTTAAGGACTTACATCAAAGTTGGATCAGCCTGTAGTGTGGTTTTCCACTTTAATTTTGAGTGTGACTCCAAATCCAGACCTCCATGGGTTGATAAATTTGATTTCCATTGATAATGTTTGTGTGGTTTTGTTGTCAGCACATTCAACTATGTAAAGAAAAAAGTATTTAATAATAATATTTCATTAATTCAGATCTAGGATGTGTTATTTTACTGTTCCCTTTATTTTTTTGAGCAGTGTATTATTTGTAGTAATGACAATTACAACAATACTGAATGAACAATTGTCACGCCCTGACCATAGAGAGCCTGTTATTCTCTATGTTGGTTAGGTCGGGGTGTGACTAGGGTGGGTCATCTAGGGGAATTGTATATCTATGGTGGCCTGATATGGTTCCCAATCAGAGGCAGCTGTTTATCATTGTCTCTGATCGGGGATCATATTTAGGTAGCCATTTTCCCCATTGTGATTTGTGGGATCTTGACTACGTGTTTGTTTAGCTACCTGTTAGCAACCCAGAACGTCATGGTTTGTTTGTGCTTGTTTGATGAGTTTTGATTTATTAAAATATGTGGAACTCTACACGCTGCACCTTGGTCCAATCATTATGACGATCGTGACAACAATGAACACTTATTTTAACTTAATATAATACATAACTAACTATTATGTCTCAAATAAATAATGAAACATGTTCAATTTGGTATAAATAATCCAAATACACAGTGTTGGAGAATAAAGTAAAAGTGCAATATGTGCCATGTAAAAAAGCTAACGTTTAAGTTCCTTGCTCAGAACATGAGAACATATGAAAGCTGGTGGGTTCAATATTCCCAGTTCTTCAATATTCCCAGTTAAGAAGTTTTAGGTTGTAGATATTATTAAAGGAATTATGACACGTCGACTATTTCTCTCTATACCATTTGTATTTCATATACCTTTGACTATTGGATGTTCTTATAGGCACTTTAGTACTGCCAGCCTAATCTCGGGAGTTGATAGGCTTGAAGTCATAAACAGCGCTGTGAATCAAGCATTGCTAAGAGCTTCTGGCAAACGCAGTAAAGTGCTGTTTGAATGAATGTGTACGAGCCTGCTGCTGCCTACCACCGCTCAGTCAGACTGCTCTATCAAATCATAGACTTAATTATAATATAATAAACACAGAAATATGAGCATTTGGACATTAATATGGACAAATCCAGAAACTATCATTTCAAAAACAAAACGTTTATTCTTTTAGTGAAATACGGAACCGTTCCATATTTTATCGAACAGGTGGCAACCCTAAGTCTAAATATTGCTGATACATTGCACAACTTTCAATGTCATGTCATAATTATGTAAAATTCTGGCAAATTAGTTCACAGTTTACCCTGACTCTGCTTGCAAGAGAAGTGACACAATTTCCCTAGTTCATATTGCTTGCTAACATGAATTTATGTGAACAAATTATGCAGGTAAAAAAAATATACTTCTGTGTGTTGATTTTAAGAAAGGCATTGATGTTTATGGTTAGGTACATTTGTGCAAAGATTGTGCTTTTTTCGGCAATGCGCTTTTGTTAAATCATCACCCGTTTCGTGAAGTTGAAGTAGGCTGTGATTCGATGATAAATTAACAGGCACCGCATTGATTATATGCAATGCAGGATAAACTAGTAATATCATCAACCATGTGTAGTTAACTAGTGATTATGTGAAGATTGATTGTTTATTATAAGATAAGTTTAATGCTAGCTAGCAACTTATCTTTGCTCCTTGCTGCACTCAGTAACACTGCCATGCAGTTTCCTCGTGGATTGCAATGTAATCGGACATAATCAGCGTCCAAAAAGGACGCACACCGATTGTTATGAAAACTTAAAATCGGCCCTAATTCATCAAACGCATAGTTTTCATATATTTGTTATCATTCCATTCACTCCATTCCAGCAAATATTGGAAGCCTCCTGTTCTGTCTACATGCTATTGTCTTCTGATTCAACTTCACTAACAGTCCGTTTTAGAGGTTGAGGGTCTGAGGAGCTCATATCATATCTGTCTTATCATCATCACTTGTAACCTGGGGTGGACTGTCATTTTTCTCTGAACAAATTCAATAGGAATAAAAATAAAATATGTCAAGCATGCACACTGAGAAGATCTTTCAACAGCACCGGACTTCAAACCACGTACAAAATGTCAGCATACATTTTTATTTTTTTAAACCTTTTATTTATACAGGTTTTTTCTCATTGAGATAACTGGGTCTGACAACGTGTGTGTCAGCGTAACTATCTGTGTGAGTATGTTCATGTAGGGTCTTGTGTGTGTTTACCGTGTATAAGAGATCTGTTAAGCCACTGCATGTAGTAGTTGTGTGGGAAGGAGAGCAGGACCTCGTTGGAGAAGATGGAGAGATGTGGGAGTAGAACAGCGCCCACAGAGACAGAGAGAGTGAAAGTACAGAGCCACAGCCTAGAGAAAGACAGAGAGAGAAAGATATTTTACAAAAAGAAGCTGCATTCCCATATGACACATAGAAATATCAAATATGTAGGTACAGTATATTGGTTTTCTGACATTCTGCGGCAGATATAGATATGATCGGCGGTAATAACACCTCTATTGTTCAAAGTTACTTACGCAATTTTGTTGACTATTGCATCTTCGCTGTCATCTACAGTGCCTTACGAAAGTATTCGGCCCCCTTGAACTTTGCGACCTTTTGCCACATTTCAGGCTTGAAACATAAAGATATAAAACTATATTTTTTTGTGAAGAATCAACAACAAGTGGGACACAATCATGAAGTGGAACGACATTTATTGGATATTTCAAACTTTTTTAACAAATCAAAAACTGAAAAATTGGGCGTGCAAAATTATTCAGCCCCCTTAAGTTAATACTTTGTAGCGCCACCTTTTGCTGCGATTACAGCTGTAAGTCGCTTGGGGTATGTCTCTATCAGTTTTGCACATCGAGAGACTGACATTTTTTCCCATTCCTCCTTGCAAAACAGCTAGAGCTCAGTGAGGTTGGATGGAGAGCATTTGTGAACAGCAGTTTTCAGTTCTTTCCACAGATTCTCAATTGGATTCAGGTCTGGACTTTGACTTGGCCATTCTAACACCTGGATATGTTTATTTTTGAACCATTCCATTGTAGATTTTGCTTTATGATTTGGATCATTGTCTTGTTGGAAGACAAATCTCCGTCCCAGTCTCAGGTCTTTTGCAGACTCCATCAGGTTTTCTTCCAGAATGGTCCTGTATTTGGCTCCATCCATCTTCCCATCAAGTTTAACCATCTTCCCTGTCCCTGCTGAAGAAAAGCAGGCCCAAACCATGATGCTGCCACCACCATGTTTGACATTGGGGATAGGGTGTGTTCAGGGTGATGAGCTGTGTTGCTTTTACGCCAAACATAACGTCTTGCATTGTTGCCAAAAAGTTCAATTTTGGTTTCATCTGACCAGAGCACCTTCTTCCACATGTTTGGTGTGTCTCCCAGGTGGCTTGTGGCAAACTTTAAACAACACTTTTTATGGATATCTTTAAGAAATGGCTTTCTTCTTGCCACTCTTCCATAAAGGCCAGATTTGTGCAATATACGACTGATTGTTGTCCTATGGACAGAGTCTCCCACCTCAGCTGTAGATCTCTGCAGTTCATCCAGAGTGATCATGGGCCTCTTGGCTGCATCTCTGATCAGTCTTCTCCTTGTATGAGCTGAAAGTTTAGAGGGACGGCCAGGTCTTGGTAGATTTGCAGTGGTCTTCCATTTCAATATTATCGCTTGCACAGTGCTCCTTGGGATGTTTAAAGCTTGGGAAATCTATTTGTATCCAAATCCGGCTTTAAACTTCTTCACAACAGTATCTCGGACCTGCCTGGTGTGTTCCTTGTTCTTCATGATGCTCTCTGCGCTTTTAACGGACCTCTGAGACTATCACAGTGCAGGTGCATTTATACGGAGACTTGATTACACACAGGTGGATTGTATTTATCATCATTAGTCATTTAGGTCAACATTGGATCATTCAGAGATCCTCACTGAACTTCTGGAGTTGCACTGAAAGTAAAGGGGCTGAATAATTTTGCACGCCCAATTTTTCAGTTTTTGATTTGTTAAAAAAGTTTGAAATATCCAATAAATGTCGTTCCACTTCATGATTGTGTCCCACTTGTTGTTGATTCTTCACAAAAAAATACAGTTTTATATCTTTATGTTTGAAGCCTGAAATGTGGCAAAAGGTCGCAAAGTTCAAGGGGGCCGAATACTTTCGCAAGGCACTGTATATACCTGCTGGAGCACGTGCTATGGGTGGGTGTTGCTATGGTGACCAGTGAGCTGAGATAAGAAGGGGCTTTACCTAGCAAAGACTTATAGATGACCTGGAGCCAGTGGGTTTGGCGACGAATATGTAGTGTATCATTGCTACAGTTGTAAAGTGTATATATTCTTATTGTAATTTGTATTTTTTTTATTTGTTATTATTGTCTCATTCATTCCCTTTTTTGACCTGCACTGTTGGAGCTCGGAGCATAAGAATTTAATCTAATCTATTTGACTGTGGGTGTCTATACAGTGCATTCGGAAAGTATTCCCTTTTTCCACATTTTGTTACGTTCTTATTCTAAAATAGATTTTTTTTAATGTTTCATCAATCTACACACAATACCCCATAATGTTATGTTAAAAAAATATATAGAAATAAATCAAATCAAATCAAATCAAATTTTATTTGTCACATACACATGGTTAGCAGATGTTAATGCGAGTGTAGCGAAATGCTTGTGCTTCTAGTTCCGACAATGCAGTAATAACAAGTAATCTAACTAACAATTCCAAAACTACTGTCTTGTACACAGTGTAAGGGGATAAAGAATATGTACATAAGGATATATGAATGAGTGATGGTACAGAGCAGCATAGGCAAGATACAGTAGATGGTATCGGGTACAGTATGTACAAATGAGATGAGTATGTAAACAAAGTGGCATAGTATAGTATAAAGTGGCTAGTGATACATGTATTACATAAGGATACCGTCGATGATATAGAGTACAGTATATACGTATGCATATGAGATGAATAATGTAGGGTAAGTAACATTTATATAAGGTAGCATTGTTTAAAGTGGCTAGTGATATATTTACATCATTTCCCATCAATTCCCATTATTAAAGTGGCTGGAGTTGAGTCAGTGTCAGTGTGTTGGCAGCAGCCACTCAGTGTTAGTGGTGGCTGTTTAACAGTCTGATGGCCTTGAGATAGAAGCTGTTTTTCAGTCTCTCGGTCCCAGCTTTGATGCACCTGTACTGACCTCGCCTTCTGGATGATAGCGGGGTGAACAGGCAGTGGCTCGGGTGGTTGATGTCCTTGATGATCTTTATGGCCTTCCTGTGACATCGGGTGGTGTAGGTGTCCTGGAGGGCAGGTAGTTTGCCCCCGGTGATGCGTTGTGCAGACCTCACTACCCTCTGGAGAGCCTTACGGTTGAGGGCGGTGCAGTTGCCATACCAGGCGGTGATACAGCCCGCCAGGATGCTCTCGATTGTGCATCTGTAGAAGTTTGTGAGTGCTTTTGGTGACAAGCCGAATTTCTTCAGCCTCCTGAGGTTGAAGAGGCGCTGCTGCGCCTTCTTCACGATGCTGTCTGTGTGAGTGGACCAATTCAGTTTGTCTGTGATGTGTATGCCGAGGAACTTAAAACTTGCTACCCTCTCCACTACTGTTCCATCGATGTGGATAGGGGGGTGTTCCCTCTGCTGTTTCCTGAAGTCCACAATCATCTCCTTAGTTTTGTTGACGTTGAGTGTGAGGTTGTTTTCCTGACACCACACTCCGAGGGCCCTCACCTCCTCCCTGTAGGCCGTCTCATCGTTGTTGGTAATCAAGCCTACCACTGTTGTGTCGTCCGCAAACTTGATGATTGAGTTGGAGGCGTGCGTGGCCACGCAGTCGTGGGTGAACAGGGAGTACAGGAGAGGGCTCAGAACGCAACCTTGTGGGGCCCCAGTGTTGAGGATCAGCGGGGAGGAGATGTTGTTGCCTACCCTCACCACCTGGGGGCGGCCCGTCAGGAAGTCCAGTAGCCAGTTGCACAGGGCGGGGTCGAGACCCAGGGTCTCGAGCTTGATGACGAGCTTGGAGGGTACTATGGTGTTGAATGCCGAGCTGTAGTCGATGAACAGCATTCTCACATAGGTATTCCTCTTGTCCAGATGGGTTAGGGCAGTGTGCAGTGTGGTTGAGATTGCATCGTCTGTGGACCTATTTGGGCGGTAAGCAAATTGGAGTGGGTCTAGGGTGTCAGGTAGGGTGGAGGTGATATGGTCCTTGACTAGTCTCTCAAAGCACTTCATGATGACGGATGTGAGTGCTACGGGGCGGTAGTCATTTAGCTCAGTTACCTTAGCTTTCTTGGGAACAGGAACAATGGTGGCCCTCTTGAAGCATGTGGGAACAGCAGACTGGTATAGGGATTAATTGAATATGTCCGTAAACACACCGGCCAGCTGGTCTGCGCATGCTCTGAGGGCGCGGCTGGGGATGCCATCTGGGCCTGCAGCCTTGCGAGGGTTAACACGTTTAAATGTCTTACTCACCTCGGCTGCAGTGAAGGAGAGACCGCATGTTTTCGTTGCAGGCCGTGTCAGTGGCACTGTATTGTCCTCAAAGCGGGCAAAAAAGTTATTTAGTCTGCCTGGGAGCAAGACATCCTGGTCCGTGACTGGGCTGGGTTTCTTCCTGTAGTCCGTGATTGACTGTAGACCCTGCCACATGCCTCTTGTGTCTGAGCCGTTGAATTGAGATTCTACTTTGTCTCTGTACTGGCGCTTAGCTTGTTTGATAGCCTTGCGGAGGGAATAGCTGCACTGTTTGTATTCGGTCATGTTACCAGACACCTTGCCCTGATTAAAGGCAGTGGTTCGCGCTTTCAGTTTCACACGAATGCTGCCATCAATCCACGGTTTCTGGTTAGGGAATGTTTTAATCGTTGCTATGGGAACGACATCTTCAACGCACGTTCTAATGAACTCGCACACCGAATCAGCGTATTCGTCAATGTTGTTATCTGACGCAATACGAAACATCTCCCAGTCCACGTGATGGAAGCAGTCTTGGAGTGTGGAGTCAGCTTGGTCGGACCAGCGTTGGACAGACCTCAGCGTGGGAGCCTCTTGTTTTAGTTTCTGTCTGTAGGCAGGGATCAACAAAATGGAGTCGTGGTCAGCTTTTCCGAAAGGGGGGCGGGGCAGGGCCTTATATGCGTCGCGGAAGTTAGAGTAACAATGGTCCAAGGTCTTTCCTCCCCTGGTTGCGCAATCGATATGCTGATAAAATTTGGGGAGTCTTGTTTTCAGATTAGCCTTGTTAAAATCCCCAGCTACAATGAATGCAGCCTCCGGATAAATTGTTTCCAGTTTGCAGAGAGTTAAATAAAGTTCGTTCAGAGCCATCGATGTGTCTGCTTGGGGGGGGATATATACGGCTGTGATTATAATCGAAGAGAATTCTCTTGGTAGATAATGCGGTCTACATTTGATTGTGAGGAATTCTAAATCAGGTGAACAGAAGGATTTGAGTTCCTGTATGTTTCTTTCATCGCACCATGTCACGTTAGTCATAAGGCATACGCCCCCGCCCCTCTTTTTACCAGAAAGATGTTTTTTCCTGTCTGCGCGATGCGTGGAGAAACCTGTTGGCTGCACCGCTTCGGATAGCGTCTCTCCAGTAAGCCACGTTTCCGTGAAGCAAAGAACGTTACAGTCTCTGATGTCCCTCTGGAATGCTACCCTTGCTCGGATTTCATCAACCTTGTTGTCAAGAGACTGGACATTGGCAAGAAGAATGCTAGGGAGTGGTGCGCGCTGTGCCCGTCTCCGGAGTCTGACCAGAAGACCGCCTCGTTTCCCTCTCTTTCGGAGTCGTTTTTTTGGGTCGCTGCATAGGATCCACTCCGTTGTCCTGTTTGTAAGGCAGAACACAGGATCCGCGTCGCGAAAAACATATTCTTGGTCGTACTGGTGGTGAGTTGATGCTGATCTTATATTCAGTAGTTCTTCTCGACTGTATGTAATGAAACCTAAGATGACCTGGGGTACTAATGTAAGAAATAACACGTAAAAAAACAAAAAACTGCATAGTTTCCTAGGAACGCGAAGCGAGGCGGCCATCTCTGTCGGCGCCGGAAGTAGGTCGTAGCTTATTTACCTAAGTATTCAGCAGCATACCACCCATCATACCACTGCTGGCTTGCTTCTGAAGCTAAGCAGGGTTGGTCCTGGTCAGTTCCTGGATGGGAGACCAGATGTTGCTGGAAGTGGTGTTGGAGGGCCAGTGGGAAGCACTCTTTCCTCTGGTCTAAAAACATACCCCAGGGCAGTGATTGGGGACACTGCTCTGTGTAGGGTGCTGTCTTTCGGATGGGAAGTTAAACGGGTGTCCTGACTCTCTGAGGTCATTAAAGATCCCATGGCACTTATTGTGCTTTTTTCCATCTACGTAACATTGCAAAAATCAGAAACTTTCTGTCCAAAAATGATGCAGAAAAATTAATCCATGCTTTTGTCACTTCTAGGTTAGACTACTGCAATGCTCTACTTTCCGGCTACCCGGATAAAGCACTAAATAAACTTCAGTTAGTGCTAAATACGGCTGCTAGAATCCTGACTAGAACCCAAAAAATTTATCATATTACTCCAGTGCTAGCCTCTCTACACTGGCTTCCTGTCAGAGCAAGGGCTGATTTCAAGGTTTTACTGCTAACCTACAAAGCATTACATGGGCTTGCTCCTACCTATCTATCTGATTTGGTCCTGCCGTACATACCTACACGTACGCTACGGTCACAAGACGCAGGCCTCCTAATTGTCCCTAGAATTTCTAAGCAAACAGCTGGAGGCAGGGCTTTCTCCTATAGAGCTCCATTTTTATGGAACGGTCTGCCTACCCATGTCAGAGACGCAAACTCGGTCTCAACCTTTAAGTCTTTATTGAAGACTAATTTCTTTAGTGGGTCATATGATTGAGTGTAGTCTGGCCCAGGAGTGGGAAGGTGAACGGAAAGGCTCTGGAGCAACAAACCGCCCTTGCTGTCTCTGCCTGGCCGGTTCCCCTCTTTCCACTGGGATTCTCTGCATCTAGCCCTATTACAGGGGCTGAGTCACTGGCTTACTGGGGCTCTCTCATGCCGTCCCTGGAAGGGGTGCGTCACCTGAGTGGGTTGATTCACTGATGTGGTCGTCCTGTCTGGGTTGGTGCCCCCCCTTGGGTTGTGCTATGGCGGAGATCTTTGTGGGCTATACTCAGGCTTGTCTCAGGATGGTAAGTTGGTGGTTGAAGATATCCCTCTAGTGGTGTGGGAGCTGTGCTTTGGCAAAGTGGGTGGGGTTATATCCTTCCTGTTTGGCCCTGTCCGGGGGTGTCCTCGGATGGGGCCACAGTGTCTCCTGACCCCTCCTGTCTCAGCCTCCAGTATTTATGCTGCAGTAGTTTATGTGTCGGGGGCTAGGGTCAGTTTGTTATATCTGGAGTACTTCTCCTGTCCTATTCGGTGTCCTGTGTGAATCTAAGTGTGCGTTCTCTAATTCTCTCCTTCTCTCTTTCTTTCTCTCTCTCTGAGGACCTGAGCCCTAGGACCATGCCCCAGGACTACCTGACATGATGACTCCTTGCTGTCCCCAGTCCACCTGGCCGTGCTGCTGCTCCAGTTTCAACTGTTCTGCCTTATTATTATTCGACCATGCTGGTCATTTATGAACATTTGAACATCAAATCAAAATAAAATTTTATTTGTCACATACACATGGTTAGCAGATGTTAATGCGAGTGTAGCAAAATGCTTGTGCTTCTAGTTCCGACAATGCAGTAATAATCAACAAGTAATCTAGCTAACAATTCCAAAACTACTACCTTATAGACACAAGTGTAAGGGGATAAAGAATATGTACATAAAGATATATGAATGAGTGATGGTACAGAGCGGCATAGGCAAGATACAGTAGATGGTATTGAGTGCAGTATATACATATGAGATGAGTATGTAAACAAAGTGGCATAGTTTAAAGTGGCTAGTGATACATGTATTACATAAAGATGCAGTAGATGATATAGAGTACAGTATATACATATACATATAAGATGAATAATGTAGGGTATGTAAACATTATATTAGGTAGCATTGTTTAAAGTGGCTAGTGATATATTTTACATCATCTCCCATCAATTCCCATTATTAAAGTGGCTGGAGTTGAGTCAGTGTGTTGGCAGCAGCCACTCAATGTTAGTGGTGGCTGTTTAACAGTCTGATGGCCTTGAGATAGAAGCTGTTTTTCAGTCTCTCGGTCCCAGCTTTGATGCACCTGTACTGACCTCGCCTTCTGGATGATAGCGGGGTGAACAGGCAGTGGTTTGGGTGGTTGTTATCCTTGATCATCTTTATGGCCTTCCTGTAACATCGGGTGGTGTAGGTGTCCTGGAGGGCAGGTAGTTTGCCCCCGGTGATGCGTTGTGCAGACCTCACTACCCTCTGGAGAGCCTTACGGTTGTGGGCGGAGCAGTTGCCGTACCAGGCGGTGATACAGCCCGACAGGATGCTCTCGATTGTGCATCTGTAGAAGTTTGTGAGTGCTTTTGGTGACAAGCCAAATTTCTTCAGCCTCCTGAGGTTGAAGAGGCGCTGCTGCGCCTTCTTCACGATGCTGTCTGTGTGGGTGGACCAATTCAGTTTGTCTGTGATGTGTACGCCGAGGAACTTAAAACTTACTACCCTCTCCACCACTGTTCCATCGATGTGAATAGGGGGGTGTTCCCTCTGCTGTTTCCTGAAGTCCACAATCATCTCCTTAGTTTTGTTGACGTTGAGTGTGAGGTTATTTTCCTGACACCACACTCCGAGGGCCCTCACCTCCTCCCTGTAGGCCGTCTCGTCGTTGTTGGTAATCAAGCCTACCACTGTTGTGTCGTCCGCAAACTTGATGATTGAGTTGGAGGCGTGCGTGGCCACGCAGTCGTGGGTGAACAGGGAGTACAGGAGAGGGCTCAGAACGCACCCTTGTGGGGCCCCAGTGTTGAGGATCAGCGGGGAGGAGATGTTGTTGCCTACCCTCACCACCTGGGGGCGGCCCGTCAGGAAGTCCAGTACCCAGTTGCACAGGGCGGGGTCGAGACCCAGGGTCTCGAGCTTGATGACGAGCTTGGAGGGTACTATGGTGTTGAATGCCTAGCTGTAGTCGATGAACAGCATTCTCACATAGGTATTCCTCTTGTCCAGATGGGTTAGGGCAGTGTGCAGTGTGGTTGAGATTGCATCGTCTGTGGACCTATTTGGGCGGTAAGCAAATTGGAGTGGGTCTAGGGTGTCAGGTAGGGTGGAGGTGATATGGTCCTTGACTAGTCTCTCAAAGCACTTCATGATGACGGAAGTGAGTGCTACGGGGCGGTAGTCGTTTAGCTCAGTTACCTTAGCTTTCTTGGGAACAGGAACAATGGTGGCCCTCTTGAAGCATGTGGGAACAACAGACTGGGATAGGGATTGATTGAACATCTTGGCCATGTTCTGTTATAATCTCCACCCGGCACAGCCAGAAGAGGACTGCCCACCCCACATAGCCTGGTTCCTCTCTAGGTTTCTTCCTAGGTTTGGGCCTTTCGAGGGAGGTTTTCCTAGCCACCGTGCTTCTACACCTGCATTGCTTGCTGTTTGGGGTTTTAGGCTGGGTTTCTGTACAGCACTTTGAGATATCAGCTGATGTACGAAGGGCTATATAAATTAATTTGATTTGATTTGATGATTGTAGGGGTGTTAACCCTGGTGTCCTGGCTAAATTCCCAATCTGGCCCTCAAACCGTCACGGTCACCTAAAAATCCCCAGTTTACAATTGGCTCATTCATCCCCCTCCTCTCCCCTGTAACTATTCCCCAGGTCGTTGCTGCAAATGAGAATGTGTTCTCAGTCAACTTACCTGGTAAAATAACGGATAAAAAATAAAAATAAAATTCAGACCCTTTACTATGAGACTCGAAATTGAGCTCAGGTGCATCCTGTTTCCATTGATCATCCTTGAAATGTTTCTACAACTTGATTGTATCACATTTTAGGGAAGACCCAGATGCAGACAGTGTCGAAGTAACAAAAGTTTATTACTAGAACAGGGACAGGCAAAACGACAGGTCAAGGGCAGGCAGAGGTCAATAATCCAAATCAGAGTCAAAAGGTACAGAACGGCAGGCAGGGTCAGGGCAGGCAGAATAGTCAAAACCGGGAAAACTAGTAAACAGGAACTCTAGAAAAAGACAGGAGCAAGGGGAAACCCGCTTTTAGGCTTGACGGACAAAACGAACTGGCAACAGACAAACTGAGAACACAGGTATAAATACACTGGGGATAATGGGGAAGATGGGCGACACCTGGAGGGGGTGGTGACAAGCACAAACACAGGTGAAACAGATCAGGGTGTGACAGATTGGAATCCACCTGTGGTATATTCAGTTGATTGAACAAGATTTGGAAAGGAACACACCTGTCTATAAAAGGTCCCACAGTTGACAGTGCATGTCAGAGAAAAAACCAAGCCACGAGGTTGAAGGAATTGTCCTTAGAGCTCCAAGACAGGATTGTGTCGAGGCACAGATCTGGGGAAGGGTACCAAAAAATGTCTGCAGCATCGAAGGTCCCCAAGAACAAAGTGGCCTCCATCATTCTTAAATGGAAGAAGTTTGGAACCATCGAGACTCTCCCTAGAGTTGGCCGCACGGCCAAACTGAACAATCGGGGGAGATGACTCTGGCCTTGGTCAGGGAGATGACCAAGAACCTGATGGTTACGCTGACGGAGCTCCAGAGTTCCTCTGTGGAGATGGGAGAACCTTCCAGAAGGACAACCATCTCTGCAGCACTCCACCAATCAGGCCTTTATGGTAGAGTGGCCAGACAGAAGCCACTCCTCAGTAAAAAGCACATGTCAGCCCGCTTGGAGTTTGCCAAAAGGCACCGAAAGGACTCTCAGACCATGAGAAACAAGATTCTCTGGTCTGATGAAACCAAGATTGAACTCTGTGGCCTGAATGCCAAGCGTTGCATCTGGAGGAAACCTGGCACCATCCCTATGGTCAAGCATAGTGCCAGCATCATGCTGTGGGAATGTTTTTCAGCGGCAGGGACTGTGAGACTAGTCAGGATCGAGGGAAAGATGAACGGAGCAAAATACAGAGAGATCCTTGATGAAAAACTGCTACAGAGTGCTCGGGACCTCAGACTGGGGCAAAGGTGTTCACCTTCAGGACAAGTCTTTGAATTGCTTCAGTGGCCCAGCCAGAGCCTGGACTTGAACCCGATCTAACATGTCTGGAGAAACCTGAAAATAGCTGTGCAGCAACGCTCCCCATCCAACCTGATGAGAGTTTGAGAGAATCTGCAGAGAAGAATGGGAGAAACTCCCCAAATACAGGTGTGCCAAGCTTGTAGTGTCATATCCAAGAAGACTCGAGGCTGTAATCGCTGCCAAAGGTGCTTCAACAAAGTGCTGAGCAAAGGGTTTGAATACTTATGTAAATGTGATATACATTTGCAAAAATTTCTAAAATCAGTTTTTGCTTTGTCATTATGGGGTATTGTGTGTAGATTGATGAGGGGGGAAAAAACAATTTAATCCATTTAGAATAAGGCTGTAACGTAAAAACAAATGTGGAAAAACACTTTCCGAATGCACTGTATGTGAGAGAATTTATAAAATGTATTTCTCCTTTATTTAACCAGGTAGGCCAGTTGAGAACAAGTTCTCATTTACAACTGCGACCTGGCCAAGATAAAGCAAAGCAGTGCGACACAAACAACACAGTTACACATGGAATACACAAAGGTACACAATCAAGAGTCAAGAATCAAGACGCATCGAGAGACACCAGAATGCCACATTTCAACTGATATCATGCAATTAAATCAACGGAAACGGAAACCTAAACTAGTTTTCAGGCTCTACATGGCCTTATTTGGATGTACCATGCTGTAGTGTCTTAACACTTAGTACTTATTTATGTAATAAGAAAGACTCGGAATACAAGCAATTGAACTGGAGCTTCACATTTACTCAAACTAGTTAGTACTAGAATAACATAGAACAATACTGCGCATGACCAAGGGTGCTCCATCCTTAAAGGGGACATCAGTAATTAACAGAACATAACACATGCAATCACATTTTCTCTTTTGGACACAAAAACACACACACACACACACACACACACACACACACACACAGCAGTAGTGCCACCCTGTGGCAGATAAGTAAACAGCCGATCTAAACTGTTTCATATACTGTCTTTAACATTACTACCACTGCCAAAGTTCTAGTTTTAGGAATACAAATATGTGATTGAGCTTGTTTTTCACCCAGGTCAGTATAAATGTTTGAAGTCAATCTGCATTATTAGACATGATCAGTGACTGTACCCGACTCTTTCGCTGTCTTATGCTTGATATTTTATCCTTCAAACGATTTTACTACACTTCTTCTTCCCAACCACTTGATTTTCATAAACCCTCCACTCATCAAAATCTTTAGGGAGCAAAAATTATACTGCTAGTGGGCTGCAGCCTAAATGAAACCATCTTTGATGAATACAAGGGCAGCCTAGTTTAGTGAAAATACAACACTGGTGAAAAGGGAATTGCCAAGAGTGCAACAAATCATTGCATGAAAGAAAGACAGCCGACAGGGAATAAAAAACTATCATATTTTCCTCTGAATTAAAAAACGGGACTTTGTAAATCCTAGGTCCTATGTGACATTTAATGTGCAACACGTGGGTCAGTGGGGGAAGATGGCAGTCCTTAGCGGAGCCACAAACTCGATACACGACATTCTCTTGATGAGAATCCATGGGAGTTGGATTAAACCGGTCTGTATCCCGGAAATTGTTTAGGATTTGATGTAAATGCTGCCGGGAGATGCTGTCGCCGCAAGAGAAAACAAGCGGAGAACCAGAAAAATAAAATCACAGAATCGAGGCCTATCGTGACAGGTACGGAAGATTTTCGGAAAAAGATTTGTGTAGATGCTGTTTCTACAGATGTTTTGTTTAAACGGTTTTAACTAAGTGTATAGCTGACGATGCCAACAGCCAGATAGGCTAGCCAACTGATTAGCTGTAGCAATAGTGAATGTTTCTGGGCGGTGGGTACCATAGCAACCGCTTAAGAAACATTATTAATGTAACTAGCTAGCCAGCCAGCCAGCCAGACATGCTAAAACGTGGAATTGAGAGTAAACACTTGTATATACAATGTTTGCAATCGATATGATTTAGCTAGGCATCATCAAGAGTACTATTTTATGTTTTTTACTATTTTGTTTTTGTTATATCGAACTGTCACTGTCGGTCTTTCTGACTTCGGTAGCTAGCTAGCCAATGTTAGGTATCTGAAAGCAATTGGCTAGTTACAGTAGTAACGTTCGTTAACAACTTTATCAGTTGGCAGGCTGGCCAGACAGCTAGCTAGTGGTCGCTGAGCTCAGTTAGCTAGCATGTGCTAACAAACTAGCCAACTAAATGAGCCATCTGACTAACGTCAAATATCATAACTAGCTAGCTAACCCTTTCATCTGTGCTAACACAATATTATTTTTGCTAAGGTAGTACAGGTTACAACCCCCACCAAAGTGAACAAAAACGGGTAACGTTACCCAGCACGAATAAAGTCTGTTTGGTGGTTATAATAACTTTCATAACCAATGTATCTATAAAAGTAGCTAGCTTTTTAGGCTGTCGCACTGTAAACAAGTAAAGTAGCTAACTAGATGTTTCGATACACATTGACTGAGTGTTAGTGACTTTCTTCCGTACATAAACTTAGCCAAATGTATCTTGGTTTTGCCCAGTTAGTCTTTAATTGTTATGTACATGGCTGGTAGCATATTTGCTTGTATTGCAATCTAGCTCTACCAACCAACTATCCTAAATTACAGACAGTATAGGCCTAGTCCACAGTCTTGAAGAAATTGATAGCTAAGTGTTCAACAAAAGGCCATTGTATCTAGCTCCATTTCATGTCCTCTGAAATTGCTGGGCTTGGCTCAATGAGGGCCAGTTGCACTTCAGGAATTTTCATCTACTATGCATTTCCTGGAACTGTGAATGTGTGTACAGAAGAACAACTGTAATAATTTAGAGGCTCTTGTCTACCTGTTTGTTTTTTCCTTCAGTTAGCTGGTGATAGAATGGCTGAAGACTGCAATGGCCATCCCTACATGTCAGGTATGGAGGGCAGGGCATGGACAGTCCTTTGTATTAGCTGACTTACTGACCTTATGGTTGTGACATTATTGAGATGACTGAATAGAATGTCAGTAGGCCTGTGTGGTGTGTCTGTCTGTGTGTGTGGACTGCAGGCAGTGGAGACTCTTCGAGGGAGTTTTCAGGGGCCGTGGGAGGCCGCACAGTGAGCACCCCCAACAGCCAGCACACTTCCCCCAGCCGTTCTCTTAGTGGTAAGTTCCAGTTAGTCAATTCCTTTGTTGTAGAAGTAGGGAACTTTATTATTCCCAAGGGAGCGTATGGTAGTTGGTTTTGTGGCTCAGATGTTTTTATTCAACTTTAGCAAGCACAGCAGTGTCTGCTCTCATCATATGTCACTCTCATGGTCTATTCACTGTCTCTCTCCAGCTAACTCCATCAAAGTGGAACTGTACAGTGATGAGGAGGTGGGCCGTGGCACAGGACCAGAGGATGAGAAAGGGGACAAGGTGGAGGAGGGGGATTCTGAGCAGGGAGGAGAGGCAGGAGGCGGCTACAGGGAGCTGGCCAGTCCGGAGCCCATGTCACCAGGAGGTGCCACCCGGCTGCCCAATGGGAAACTCAAGTGTGACGTCTGTGGGATGATCTGCATTGGGCCCAATGTCCTCATGGTGCACAAACGCAGCCACACAGGTGACTGACCAATTAATTGAGTGATTAGTCCTTTATACGATAAGATTAGTTTGCAGAGCAGATCTGCCCCGAAACCAGGTTGACATTGTGATTTGGGCACGTGACTGGGAGTGAAACTGATTTCAAATTACTCAAACTGGTTTGAAATTTGGTTTGTTCGGGGTGTGTAAACGGGTATGTGCCTCCCCCAGGTGAGCGGCCATTCCAGTGCAATCAGTGTGGGGCCTCCTTTACACAGAAGGGGAACCTGCTTCGTCACATTAAGCTGCACTCAGGGGAGAAGCCCTTTAAATGTCCCTTCTGCAGCTATGCATGCCGCAGACGGGACGCTCTCACCGGCCACGTCCGCACTCACTCGGGTGAGAGGGATACACTTATTGTACACACATTATCGCACACACTTGGGTGAAGAAAATAGGGTCTGAGTTGAGCCTGTCAGTTCCTGAGCAAAGTACACACACACACACATTCTGTATGTACTGTATTTACGGTATGTTGACTTTGTCCCCAGTGTCATCTCCCACAGTGGGAAAGCCCTATAAGTGTAGTTACTGTGGACGCAGCTACAAGCAGCAGAGCACCCTGGAAGAGCACCGCGAATGCTGCCACAGCTACCTGCAGAGCCTGGAGACACAGAAGCCAGCCAGTGCTCACACTCAAGGTAGTGGCAAACAAACTCACACACGCACACAGAGCAACCTATAGAGCCTTGATAACTTTGACATTTAAATCACATTCATACATACACAAACACTGCATGTTACTGCTTTTATCTACGGTGTGATCATGTCTTCTATAGTAGAGGAGCTGAGGGACCTGGAGTTCATGCCTGACAACCTGCTGCAACCTTCCTCAGACAAGATTACGTTCATCGATCGGCTGGCCAACAGCATCACCAAACGCAAGAGATTCACACCACAGAAATTTGTAGGTCAGCACATAATTGGAATGTGTAAAGGGGTGGGGTGAGCAAAGGCACCACTCTCACACACACACACACAGGTAACACAAAGGGTACAACATCATTGATCAGGTGTCTGTTTAAAAAAAAAAAAAAGACCTACCTTCACCTCACTAGTTTCTCTGAGTTGTGGTACAGTGTGATTCCCTGCCTTCTATCTGCCCTGCAGGACAGAAGCACATGCGCCACAGTCTAGCTGACACACCTTTCGAGCTCAGCGCCGCCTTTGACAAGGACGGGGAGAAACACCACGGTCTGGACCAGCCACACTACACCGTCCTGGGAGGAGGCTACCTGGGGGTGCCAGGAGCTGGTGGATCTGAAGGCCTCCGACCCCTATGGCTGCCACCCCCTCACCCCTCCTGCCTGTCAGAGCTCCGGCCAGTCATCAGCTCAGCTCACACCCCCATGGCGCCGCTGGGGCCGAGGCTGGACTGCATGGGGGCCGGGGCTGGCCTAGGGTCCACAGGAGTGGGGGGCAGGGAGGCTGCAGAGGGTCACGAGGACCTACCTCTTGGACTCAGCCACGCCCCTTCGCCTAGCAACGTTTGCCAGGACTCCACAGACACTGAGAGCATGCCGGATGAAGTGTTAAGCAATGTGGCGCCTGCCCTGCCTCTCCACAACAACAATCACCACCTCCACTCCAACCACCACCCACCCCCTCCGCCCCTACTGCACCACAGGGGTAGGGACAGACACAGCCCAAGCCACGCCAGGGAGAGGGAAGAGGATGGCAACTCTGCCACCCCCCCGGCCCCAGGCTCCCCCACCTCCAGGGAGGCGTTTCGAGTGGTGGACGGAGAGGGGCACGTGTTGCGCTCCTTCCGCTGCGAGCACTGCCGCGTGCTCTTCCTGGACCACGTCATGTTCACCATCCACATGGGCTGCCACGGCTTCCGCCAGCCCTTTGAGTGCAACATCTGTGGCCATCGCAGCCAGGACCGCTACGAGTTCTCCTCGCACATTGTCCGCGGGGAGCACCTGCTAGGCTGAGGGATGGCTGGGCAGGCCTCTGTACTTAGGTTTTGTTTGTTTTTTTTTACTCTGAGAGAAGGGCCTGCTTGGGTTTGGTCTGCATCACAATAGGGGGTAGGGGTAGTACGAAACTGCTTTTAGTAAATTATTTGTGCAAAGGCATTGATACTGTTACCACATAAACCTTGACTTCAAATAGGCACATTAGGTCAATTGCATCACTTTTAAAAAGGAAAGAGAATCCTCACCACTCTGAATGCACTTTTCAAAATGCATGAATTCTTAATGAGAAAATGCACTTTCAAATAGATTTTATTCTGAAGTAAAGGGAGTGAATGTATTTTTTTGTTTGTTTTTTTCCCCTCAAAGTGCCTTTCTCTGCTGTGGTCTACCTTTCCTCTCTTATCCTGGTAAAAACTGGGTGCACAAAACAGTGATGCTACCATCTAGACAATGTGATTTATATGTGACATTTTGAGTTGTTTCGTCGACTGCACTGTAATCAATATTTTAACCAAGATAAAAACAAGAACAGTCAGGCTTCCTTGGAATTTGTCAAAGCTCTATTTGAAAAGCACTTAACGGATCTATTCCATTCCGTAACACACCTAGTCCCTGGGGGTGTGGCAGACAGTGTTGTTTAAGATTGTGTGTAGATGGTATATATTACTGTTGGTCATTTATTTTAATAAGTTGCGGTGCAGACTGGACCCAGGATCCCAAGTTAAATGTTCAGAAGAGATTTGAGGGGTTGGCCTCAATGAGGAGTGCACTTTTGAATTTCAGTTTGTGTATATGTGTGTGTTTGTTATTTTGGAAGTTAAGTTAAATGAGAGTTTTAGGCTTTTAGCAGTGTGAATGTCGTGGAATGGGGTGCAGTATGTTTGTTTTGTTTCCTTTAATTGCTTTTGTTGCACTGAGATACCTGCCGAGATAATTTATATTTTATAGAAGATTACATTTATGGCCTGCACCTTTCTCTGTGCAGCCTGTTGAAAGAAATAAAACGTTTTTAAAACTCATTCCACAAAAGAAGAGAGCCACTGCCACTATTTTGGAGTTGACGTCAACAAAGGGCTGGGATAAGATTTTTGGCCATTTTAGGTCCTTGATATCCCACTGCTTTGTGTACTACAAAACAAACCTAAACATGATTATTATTTACAAGTGAGACTTAAAACAATTGCATATTCATTGTACTGTGCCTTTCATGATGTTGACCTGGGGGACATCTATTAACAGCCATGTCTTGCCAACATATATCTTTATGGATGAGAAGAGGTAGTTATTTTGATGATATAACATGAAATATCCTGTCTGCCCCTGCTAAGTAGCCTGCCCATGCTGAATTCTAGATTGCCCTTCACTAGTCACTTTGATTTGCACAGTCGCTAATTTCTTAAGTAGCCTAATCATGTAAATTGTATTACATCGTCCAAAAAGGAAATAAACATGTTTTAAAAAAGCACTCGGGCATATAAAAGATTTTAAAATATTCAGTTGATAAGTACATATCCAGAAGATTGTCACCTGCTGCTAAGGCATAAATGAGTAGTGTCTGTGGTTGTCCACAGTCCTCTGTGGTTGAGATTGAGTACGTGGTTCTTCCGAAGTGACGTTGAAATGCTTAGTCTTGTTCAATGATTTTCCTTTTTTCTCATTGGACTTGTTTTTTATAGAGCACTGATGTTGGTAAACATTTTCCTTGGAATCATGACTCATAGATCCCTTTGGTCAACTTTGACTACCAAGATGTATAGTTTGTATTTTATTTTCCACAACAATGCTTTGCTCAAAGGAACTTGATGAATACGCACTTGTGAATTTAAAAAAAGCACTTACATTGAGAGATTAGGAAACTGAGGGTAAGGGGTCAGTTAGGTCCTGATTGGTTTTGGCAGTTGCCTTACTTGTTTACCTAATCTCTTTGTCTTCACAGTGAATGAACTTGGAAGCCCGTGGGGTTTATAGCTCTTGATTAGGGCCCCAGAGTTTTCTATGGTCAAGCAAAACTACTGGCCCTACTTATGACACAGATGAAGTATGACAGACTGGAAAATCTGCCTTGGGATTTCTTTATAAAATAAATGAAACTTTACCTCATAAATGCCTCTGGGGGGGATATAGGTTTGGTAAATGTTTATTTATTTTGGTGGTTAATTTGACCTTTTATGTTTTGACAGCGATAGCTCTGTATCTTCACTATTTGATATTTTAATACATTTTACCAAAAAAGAAGGAATGTGGCTTTGAAGTGGAGTACAAGAAAATATCAGAAAAGATCTTAAACTATTTAATTACAGGGCATAGTTGCATTAATGTTAATCTGTACTGCTGTTCTAAATGTAATGCCTTATGAACGGATATGTAATTACTCTTCAAATGAGAATATTTAGAATGTAAATAAAAAATGGTTTGATTATTGAACTGATGTGGAAGTTGTGCATCGTTTCACACTAATTCGAAGGGCAGGATCTCTCCAGATCTGTTGTTTCTCTTTAAAAATCGGTCTATTGTGCCTTACTCCCTGAGGTTCACTGTTTGAGGATGTTGGCTCAACATAGATTTGAGGACAGAACACTTGGTCCAGGGTCAATCTCAAGAAGAAGTAACAAATGTATGTGACAGATATTAGGGGGGGGACTTTAATGAGTGTTAATTATAGCTGTTTCACATCAGTCACCATTCCGACACCTAGCTACATTGACATGACCTTGTCGTTCCACAAATCAGGCTGATGGCACAGCACAAAACTCTAGCTTCTGACTCATCTCACAATAGCTTCCATTTACAAATGTGCCTGTGACTTTACTCATGTGTTATGATGCAAAAACAGTTTTTTCTGTAAACCAAATGGCATGTACACAATAATGTACATTAACTGCCAAAGATTGAAGTTTGAGATGGCATGATCAATGTATGATATTACGGGTCTTTATAAGAATGAATTCTGCCTGTCCCAGAGTAGATAGATGGCTTGTTCTAACAGAGCTATATTAAAGAGCTTGTCAACTGAAATACTAGCAGAGATGTCTGGGCTTTGGCAAGTGTGAAAATGCCAATTCAGTTAACCTAACCAGACAAGGATAATAGGACAGGATGTCTCATACTTGCCCTGGCAGTGACCAGTGCAGTTTCTCTTACATAAAATCCATTTTGACCAGAAGGTAAGCAAATACTTGAAAAAAAGTAAAGGAAGTGATCCTGGATTTTATTCTTTGGTGTACTACACTGGATTGCCGTTATGCTTTTAAAACCTGGTGCATGTGGTAACAATGTGGTCTGCTAAACCTTAAAAGTTTTCACAAAAATCTAAAGGACAAATGAGTAAAGCTTATTTTGTATTTCCCCTTAAGTCACCCCAGCTTCAGAGAAAAATATTTTGTTACTGATGTGTGCTTGTTTTTGCCCTCGTTTCAATGTTCCTTTCCCTTTCAAGGTTTCTTGATTGCACTGTGTTTGTGTTCCCTTTGACTTGACTATCTGCTCTGTTACCTTTACTCCTGCCCTTGTGAATTGTGTGGATTCGTTTGAACTGCAGAGCCTTTTTTCATGTACCATAATGTAATTAAGTATTTGTGTATCAACATTAAACTACTGTAAATTTTGTACTGTATTGAAGGAGAGTATTCCAAATAAATACACTTGACTGCCTGATATTTTCTACAATGATAAGACATTCATATTTATAAAGATGTATATAAATGTTTTGCAAGTGAAAAATATATTCAAATCAATCTGTTTTACATGGGCTGTGGAGGAACTCTGGGTGGGCCACCCTGTAGAAAGAGAACACATTCCATCAGAACAGTATTCCACAATCACATCATGCAATAACAGCCAACGTTAGAGGAAAAGCAAGAATGGAAATGTCAGTTACTGTATTTGACTGAGGATTCTCTCAATCCAAGCAGATATCCCAGACATGAGGATTTGTGCAGGCCACAGGTGTCAAACTCATTCCATGGGTTTTCGCTCCTCCCTTGTACTTGATTGATCCATTACGGTCACTGATTATTTAGGAACTCCCCCTCACCTGGTTGTGTAGGTCTTAATTGGACAAATTGAAAGGAAATAAAGAAAACTAGCACATACTCAGCCCTCCATGGAATGAGTTCGACATTCATGATCACCATTTAATGGCCATGGCAGAGCTTGGTGCTTGAGTATTCACAACTGGGCCTGAAGTGGGATGGTGGTGTGCGGTCCTTCCTGGCCTCTGTGGAGTGGTTCCTGACCACCTTACAGTGGATGGCACAGCTCACGCAGTAGTGCAGTTTCACATTGAGCTTGGGCAAAACAGGCTTGCCAGAAGAAAGGATGTTTGAGTATGAAGTGTAATAAACCAAGGATCTGGTGGATCTAATCAAACAAAATACATGCTCCAGTGCCATTCAATGCTAGCATCACATGACTAGTTGCCCTCAGACCATTCAACAATCTACTCACATTCAAACACGCTAGCCTCTGAGATATCTACGGCAGCAGCCTCAACAATGTTCCTGATGACAAACTTTTTTTATGGCCTTGTCCCTGCACATGCCCACAGCCCTTCTTGGCACGACCACAGTTCCGTCTCTTCTTAGTCTATAAACAAAGACATAATGAATATCTTGAAACATCAGCAGAGGCTCACTGTCGAGTTATTCACAAGTGTTCCTCAACTCCAGTCCTTTGTGTAGGTTCATTTCAGCCAATTAGCTACTCCCATTAGCAAGACTCAATCAACTGATCTAAAAACATCACAAATGCTGCATCAGTAATTACAGTATAATTAATATAGGTATAATAATGTGTTTATCACAAACATACAGTGCATACAAAGAACCAACCTGCGATATACCGACTCTTGGTCAACCAAAACAAAACCCATGTTTCAAGCAGGCTCAAGTTCAGTTTCCTCAACTTAAGCCTTATTCAACATACAAAAAGAGAAAATGTTTATAATTGTTGCCTAAGAGTTTCCTATTAGTGCAGTGGTCTTTGCCAGAATATGCAAGAAACTAGCTAACCAACCATACCGTACCGGCAAATTAGCAATCTAGTTAACTAGCTGGTCCACAGTTATACAATATTCAATTAAAAAGCCTGACTTACTGCATCAACAGTCACAGTACTGTATAAATGATTTTTATGGCTTTGTTTTTTATTAATATTAATGAGTATGTAAAACAAATAATTCAGTTGAGTTGTTATATAATGAATTGAAATGTATTTAACGTAACTTTAGACAACTTTAATTCATCATGGGAAATCAACCCTGTGAATTGTATTTGACTGATCAGTTGATTCAACATCTTCATGAATGATATCACCACACAGGTCAGCGCAGGTTACACAGGGCAGCACAGATTCAAAGTATTTTGTCCATTTTCGATGAGAGGTCGATTGGCACTGACTGTGAGATGATTCTAAACCGTTTGAGCCTTTGAATTACGCGTTCCACATGAACCCTCACGTTGGCTATCAATCTTGTACATGTGGTGTCCTCCACTGACAGCTGTGCGCCTCTTTTTGTGAAGGCTGGAATTGTTCATTTAACCTTCCTCTCATACACCAGTTCATGGATTGTGAAGCCCCGGTCAGCCATGACCTCATCATCTGGACAGAGGTTCTCCGAGAACCTAGAATGCAACGTTATATATTTGTTGCTACATCTACCTCCATATGATGAAGAAATTAACATCACCAGACCGACCACAAGGTACTTGATAGTGTTCTGGGTGTAGTAATGGTTGAATGACTCCCCCCTTTAATCCAGATTATTGCATTCTGTAAAGCAATTTCTGAGCAGTCGATAATCCAGGTTGGTCCTTGGTAGTAGTCCTTAAAACATTGTGGTATTGTAGCACGGATGATCTCCCTTGGCAACCATGGAATGTACTCCCTCAGACTATCTTCCATCATGTCAATCCAATAACTAATCACTCAACTGACAATACCCTGGAAAACACCAAACCTTTCTGCTAGGTACTGCTGCAGCAAGTTGAGCTTCATCAGTGTCATCAGAAGTTGGTCTAATTGAAAGCTGCCTTTGTAGAAGGGTAGAAGATGTTCTACCAGGAGGGTAGAAAGGGCAGCAAGAGACAAGCCTGTATGCAGTCAACAGAGTGCTTCATTCCTCAGCAGGGTTTTGTAGAGCGGTGCTGCTGGGCACTGTATCCCTGCCTCACAGGTAGTGAGCTTTACATGATCACCTGAGCTGTAGTTGTGATCACTTAGAGATGGGTCTTCCCATTGGGTTTGGGCATCCTTCTCTGAAGGTAAATCCATTCTTTCTATTCGTGTTGGCCAATCCCCATTTTCAATTTGGTGAAAACTTGAACCTGTTGTGTCATCTGTTAAGAAATCAGTATGGCTTGTCAATGGACAATTTAGAACAAAACACCATACTGCATGGATGCTCCTAAAAATATGTAATAATCATAGTAATTAAGTATATATACATATTTTTTATTGAGTTGTAGAGGAAATAAATGGTGCTATTATGAGACTGCTTAGCTACAAGAGCAAGAGGGAGACACAAAATGAGAGCATGCAAACTGCTCAAGCGTTTGGCTTAACGTTACCTGTCACTGATGACTGCCTGACCAACACCCGACGCGTCTTCACGAGTGGAGTATCGTAGCCAAGCCATTTTTCTGGGTGTGGATGCTCCACTGTAAACTTATTGTCAAAGAATTGGTAGGAGCATACAAAGGGACGTTTTGGTGATTTCTTTAGATTAAACGCTTTGAGCCAGAGCCGCAAAGACTGTGTCTTTAGGAGGTGGATGCAGGTCATATGGGACTCCACAGATCGACGTAGCGGTTGTAAAAATTGCCTCCTTCATTAAATTGTGACAGCATCGTACTGAACATATAATGATTGTCAGGGTGATTGATTTTAAGATTTTGTGCGGTTCTGTCAGTGTAAAACGTTCAAGCTCTCAAAGGAAAGTACCACTTTTGCATGCGCTAGCGTCACGCGAATGTTGCCGGAAATATAAACACTATTGCAACGAACTCGCAGTGACGTTCTTGAATAAGGCGACTACGTTCCATTTTTTCTGCATCAGAATATAAACGAACTGGACCGGAAGCATGGGTGCCGAGCTTACATTTCACAACAATGAGAGTTTTTAGAAAACTAATTCGTTTTCAAAATCATGGGCAATTCAGCTAAGCACTCACCATTTTGAACAGGACCTGAGGGATGGGTGCCGACCGAATTATATCTCTCTAGCAACCCTGGATGTTGTGAATGACACAGAAAGCACTCATATGTATTTGTTTTTAATATATAGTTTGCATAATTATGCTATTATCAAATAAATCAAATGTTTACTTATTTTAGTTCTACAAAATAACAATACTATTTTTCTGCGGAAGGATATGTATGTGGCATCTTTGCTAATAATAGACGTCATTTCCCATTATGCATTTCCATTAATCCGCAATTTACAAACATTTGTTTGTACAATCGAAGTTTCTCTGTTGATCTTACAAATTGACTGGCGCTTCGCTTCGGCATTCCAATACTTTCCTTTCAATGCTAATTGTCAATTATTTCAATTTGCTAGAGAGTAAAAGCATGCGTCTACGTTTTCCTGTCTGTCCTGGACAGCGAGAAATGTCTCCCAAGAAAGGGCACATTTGCCATTATGTTACGCAAATTACGCTTGCTTTATTTGCATAATGTATCGTTTCTGCAACTGGGTATTGATAAACCTACTTTGCACATTATCACAAGTTACTAAATTAATTCATTTTAGGATATTGTTCATTCATTGATAATGATTGCTTTGTCGATGCATAGCATTTTTCCTAGCACTTTATTTTTGGCACATTGGCGGCGCGGTATGTGCAGTCTGGCGCGCCCCCTGGGTGGGTTTAACTCCTAGAATGTTGCTAGGAGACCAAACACAAACTCATTTTGTGGAGATCCCGCTATCATATCTCTAGAATTCACACAGGTAAGACATCGCATCATGTTAGTTGTCGCAAATGCAATTACGGGGTGTTTGTAAACTGCATGGACATGGCAGGCTCTGGACAAGACCATATGACAGTAGCTAGGCATTGGTCATGAGTTTTCTTTACTATGCGTTTGCTTGGTTATTGGACAATGACAACCAACTTGATATTAATTAAATGTTTAGGCTGTTTTGTGTGGGTTCCTCATTTTTTAAAAGTATGTCTGTCTTACCTCTTAAGTCTTGGCTTCCCATTCTGAACGAAGAGAGCAAAGTGGGCCAAGTGACACCAAAACAGCACCCCAGGAGGAGTTTGAGAGAGGAACCATGCCAAAGAAGGGTGCAAAAAAGGGGGGAGCAGGGAAGCAAGCAGGGATGACGGAGGAAGAGAGACTCTTGTACATGCAGCAGAGGGCCCAGGCAGAGGACGAGATGGCCAAAAGGAAGGAAGACATGCTAACTCAATTTCTCAAGGTACGTTCAAGAATGTAACCCAATGAAAAGTCACACAGCCTGATGCAACTTGTTAAGCCTATTCTATTCTCAAAATGTCCTTGCATGACCTCTAAGTACTGTCCCCATCATCTCTACCCGTAATGCAACCAGGATAAGCTGCAGAAGGAGGAGCGCAACAGTGCAGTGAACCTGCACAAGTTGACGCAGCAGTGGCGAGCAGTTCTCCGCCAGACACGGGCAGCTGAACTGCGCAGTGACATTGCTGTGCTCAGCCAGACCTTTGAGAGGGTGCTGGACCGGAAGGACAGTGTCATCAAGGTTAGGTATTTATTTATTTCCACATGCATCTGTGAGAGACTTCTTCTTGGTGTGTGTGAGAGACTCAGAAGGCTGCTGAGGGGAGGACGGCTCATAATAATGGCTGGAATGGAGTGGTTTCAAACACATGGAAACCATGTGCTTGATGTCTTCGAAACCATTCCATTAATTCTGTTCCAGCCATTACGTCCTCCCAAATTTAGCTATCACCGGCCGCCTGTGGTGTGACAGTCTATATCTCTCTCTCTGCTGTAGTGTTTGGTGTGTGACCTGAGTGAGGCAGAGCAGCAGTCAGCCCAGGCCCTGCGCTCTCACCTGGAGTGTGTGGACTGCCTGCTGGCCCTGCAGAAGGGTAGGCTGGCATCCCTGGAGCAGCAGTGGAACAGCGGCCTGGAGGGACTGAGCTACGAATTCAATTCTGAGAGGTGTGTGTAAAACCTTCTCACACACACCATGACAGATAGACCTATCCGTCCAGTTCTCTATTAGACAGCCAGAGACACTATACACAGTTCTGCACAACAATTAATAACTGAATTATGCTGCACAAAACTATTTAGATTTTTGTAACCTTGATGCAAGTTTGATATTTACTAGTTATGTGTTATATGTGAATTGACAGCTGCGTGTGTGTCACAGGCGACCGGTGGCACCTTAATTGGGGAGGACGGGCTCATAGTAATGGATGTAACGGAGTAAATGGAATGGTGTGGAACACATCATTTCCATGTGTTTGATACCATTCAGTCCATTCCAGCCATTACACACCATTCCAGACATTGTTATGAGCAGTCCTCCCCTCAGCAGCCTCCTGTTGTGTGTGTGTGGGTGATAGTGTGTGTGTGAGAGTGTGTATCTTAAATAATTCCACCCCCCCCCCCAAAAAAAAAAAAAAAAAAAAAAAACTTTGCCTTTGGTGAACTAACACTCACACTTGACTTTTTCCTACTAGTACTGACTTTGTTGATAGCTTTTTTATTGTGGAAAATTGTACTTACTATGACTAAGATATGTGGTTGTCTCACCTAGCTGTCTTAAGATGAATGCACTAACTATAAATCGCTCTGGATAAGAGTGTCTGCTAAATTACTTAAATGTGTGTGTGTGTGTGTTTCCCAGGGAGCAGATCCTGTCCCAGCACCAGCAGGAGTGTGCTTACCTGGAGGATGTGACCTTTGCCATGGAGCAGTTCTACATGGAGGTAGACGGGGAAGCTCGCCAGGACTACCAGAGCACCAGAGACGACATCAAGAACAGGGTAGGGGTCTGGCTCAGACAACCAGCATCAGTTGTTTTTCCCTCTGGTGGGCCTCTTTCATTTCCCCTCTCTCCATTTGCAGATCCTCACAATTGGTCTAGGATAATTTCTCCTCTTTAGCGTGCTAGCAGATACCCATAGACTTACAGCCACTGGGCTAACGCTAGTTAGCATTGTCTTACAAAACTACTTCTAACTTCCTTCATACTGGACACAGACATAAAAATGGTATCCACGAGTTCATCTGAGTTCATCATTTGGGGAAGTAGATAAAGGGCCTCATTGCCAAAATCCCGAAGTATCCCTTTAACCTTAATCGTTATGAACAACAGAACAAAACAAGCCTTGAACCAGCTGTTAGGGGATGTTGTGTGAGCTGGCTTACATTCCCTGTCTGGGATCTCCTTTCCCTCTCCCATTAGAACATAGAGGAGAAACATGCGTTGAGGATCCAGCTAGAGGGGACGGTGGAGGGCCTGTGGCGTCAGTTCCAACAGGCCCTACGCAGCTACAATGAGGCTACAGAGGACCGTCACATCGCCTTTGAGTCGTTGAGGACCCGCGACCAGCGCAGTGCCCAGGAGATCGACACGCAGATGAGGAGGCTGCAGAAGATGCAGGTCAGTGTTGGGCTACAGAGACTACTTTTCCAATGGGGGCCGATTCAGACTTAGGAAATCTATGCCCTTTTAACATGTTTTGATTGAAACACTGAGCAGTATTTGGTATTCAGACTTACCGTATGCAGGTGTGCAACAAACTCTGGGTGTGCCTCCAATATCCGCACTGAATACATTTAATTAAACTGCTGAAAACCCTCCCACTTGTTGGCCAACATATTTTCTCATGGAGTTTTCATTTAATAGGGTTTTCAGTACATTTATCAAAAGCCATCCCGTTAAATACAGTGTACCTTTTAATTATAATTTTCTCAAGACTCACTAGAATATATATCTAGAGAACGGGTTCTGAGTATTAGAGATCAATGAAGAAAGCCATCAAAATATGTTAATCATATTAGTCTCCGTTTAGTAGATTTAAAAATCTGTTGATTATTTAGGATTAGGAAAGTATTTATGAATCTACATAATTAATACATTTAAAAAAATGGTTCGGAGTGCCTTTATGCACAACGCATATTGATTAATCAAAAATACATAGGTTTGGTTCATCCTGAAAGTTGCCATATTCAGTTGTTCAAACCATGAAATATTGGAAGGGGAGAAAAGTGTAGTCATATAAATCTACCTTAATCCTCACTGATGATGGACCTGTGATGACAACAGTCCAGTTGTCGTGAACCGTGCGCCAAGCTCCAGGTTTAAACTGCCACATTTGGTCTGCCTTCCATAATAATTCAAATAGGCTACATGTCCCAAAATATTGGACAACTTGTAAATAAAAATGATTTACTACTACTAGCGACCCTCCGCAACAACCACATGGACAGGACAGCGTTTAGAGGAAACAAATAAAGGTCGGCAAAATCAAACAATGGAATGAAGGGAATTAACCCTAAATTGTCAGTTAAATATGTATGGTTATTACTTATGGTTGCTACCAATAGAAAATTGGAGGAAACAGGAAAAGTTGGGGAATATGATTAAAACATTCTAGAGCGCACAAAGGTACAGTTTGGCATGACTGTCATTCTGCTCGGCTATGCATTTCCAAGATTTATCCTTAAAAGTTAAGGCCATACGATTTAAATTATGCATAGCGGCACAACATTTCGTACTGTGGGAAAGGAGCATGAATACCTGTCATGTTGATAAGCTTTTCAGTTTGCAGCCATATTACTGATTTCAAATTTGTCTCCAGCGATCATAAATTAAAATAAACCAAAACCAATTGTTATTTATATTTACAATCCCCTTATCCAAACGGATTACTCATTTACCTAGCTCTTTATTAATTTATAAATTACAGTGCGTGGAGAATGGCGTTATTACTATCGGGTAAAAATAAAGTCGTTTTTTAAAAACTTGGAACCGACGGGTTGCTTGACCTTATTCATGGTTTCCTCGCGAGTAAAGGGGGTGAAATTATGAGGGAATTAAGTCAAGGTCAGAATAGATAAATCTGTAGACACACCACCATTTCTGTGATCACCTCCCCAAACTAATATCTGGCTGTCACATGTGTTTCCCCATACTTAAGATCAAGGTCAGAATACGCAGAGAAAAATGCATAAAAAGGGAATTAAGTTCCCTTTACAGGCACGTAACTCGGGTCTGAATTCCTCCTATGTAGAATACAGGGTCAAAAGGACTACTCTGAGCAACAGTCTACCATATGAAAATAGAATGCTTATATTGCTCATCTGTTATATGTGATTGTATTATTAACTTTATTTGAATACAGTATTCATGCATGCCCTCTGTATGTCAGCATGAGTGCTCGTTTCCCACTGTATTGGTGTCTCTCCCCTCCAGGACTCCATATCTGCTCTGCGCTCTAGGCTGAACTCCAGCCAGAAGGAGAGTGAGGGGGCAGCACGGGGCCTGAGGGCGGCCAGGGAGGAGGTGACCCTGCAGGCTCGCCAGCTCAAGGCCCAGCTGAGCCGTGCCCGCGCAGCCGAGAGGAACCAGCTCACCAACCTCACCGTGCATAGCAACGCCGCTGCCAAGAACCTACAGGGCATCATCACTAAGGTGCTAACGTTAATGCATGTAGACACATACAGTATGTACATTTAGCAACCAAACATACACAGCACACTTATGCATGTGTACTGACTCACATTCACTTCCTATGAATTCTCTCACCCTGTCCTGTGATGTTGTGGATCAGGGGGAGAGGTTGCTGCGTCTGGCTGAGATGTGTCGTAAACTGGAGACAGAACATGAGAAAGTCCTGCCCTTCTACACCTCATCTCTCACTGCTGAGGAAGAGAGCCAGGAGAGAGCTAATGCTATGGAGCCTCCATCTGAGGAGCTGGCACAGGTATAGATAGTACTGTATTATACACACACTGATCTGATCTGTGACTCCCACCCAACTTCTCATTTGTAACCCGGTGTGCTCAGGCCATGCTGGACTACCTGGTTCTGGAGCGGTTCTGGCAGCGTTATAACAAGGTTCTGCTGGAGCGGCTGTGTTTGGAACGGGAGAGAGGAGCTCTGACCCAGGAGAACCAGCAACTGCGGATCTTACTGCGCCAGTACCTGGATGGCATCTCCGTTAGTGACGAGATCCTCCGTCATCGCAACCCCCTGCTGATGGTGTCACGGCCCACCCTCGCCGTTCAACCCACTGCTGATGCCCAACGCAAGCGCCACACTGTCATTGAGGCAGCACATGTTGTGCAGCGCACGCTGTAGACTCAATAACAGGCTCACATCACACACCATGCACTCCTTCTGACAGAACTCAATTCCTTACTCTATTTGTGTGTTACTTCTTTCTACCAGGTGTCTTACAATATCCATCAAATAAAAGAGGACTATTCCATCCGATAATAACAACGTTCCCTTGTTGTTTTTACGTTTTATTATTTAAATAGTTCTGCGAGTTTCCTTTATTTATTCTTTCTCTTCTTGGCCTTCTTGCCTGGCCGCTGGGCATTGGCCTTGTTATAGAGGTAGAGGCCCACCATGCCAAGCAGAGTGGGAACCAGGCCCAGACACACTAGAGGGAAGACATCGTTCACCATCTTCTGCCATGGGGTTACCTGGATCAGTGACATCACCTCCACTTCAAACTCTAGGGCAGCATCAGCTAACAGGACAGAGGGAAGAAGAGTGAGAGAGGATCAACTACTGAGTTGTGTGTGTTGCTGTGCTCAGCCAGACCTTTGGAAAGGTGCTGGACTAGCTAGACAGTTATCAAGGTGAGACATTTATTGCTGTATTTATTATTGTGTGTGTATGCAGATGTGTTTAAGTACATGGGATGGTGGGAGGGTATCCTCGCTTTCCATAGGCAAGGTGTGGTGGAATAGTGGTCTTGATTTTTTGTCTAGAGGACCATAAGACAGAACAAGGTTATTATCATAGATTTATGTTATCCACTATTTGTGACATTTTACCAAAGTAATTTGAGACAGGATCTTTGATTTGCTTCACATAGTGGTAATATCAATATTTGAAACATTGTCCTTGCTTAGCCAAGTCATATTGAATTCCTAGTGGAAGTGGTTCTAAATGAATGTAGTCCACTTCAAAATGTTGTATTGGCAGACCTTGACTGTTTACTTACCCTTCACAAACTCCTACCAAGCTCTGTTCCAGACCTGTTGGAGATACAGTATCCCAGTGAATGATGGAATAACAAACACTGCACTGCAAGTGTGAGCTATATTTGAAGGTATATTTAAACAATAAGGCACGAAGGGGTGTGGTATATGGCCAATATACCACTAAGGGCTGGATACAGCCCACATACCACAAACCCCCCAGGTGCATTGTTATTATGAACTGGTTACCAACCTAATTAGAACAGTAAAAAGAAATGTTGTCATACCTGTGGTATAAGGTCTGATATACCACAGCTGTCATGCAATCAGCACTCAGGGCTAGAACCACCCAGTTTAGAATACTGTTAACTTAAGCTAGTGTTCCTGTTTTGTGTGATCAATATATTGTCAAACTGTCTTTTTGAATGGTTGTGATTTTACCAGGGATAACAGTCCTCTTTCCCAGCACAACAACAAGGGGGTCCCGGGACAGTGATGAGTCAATCACCTTGCCATCTGCCAGCAGTTTACCCTGTTCAGAGCATTGGAACAATATGGTAGGTGCATGTTAAGAGATTTTGCACCTAAGCTGTGATTCTAATCTAAATAGAAGGTTAAGATGCATATCCTGTTCAAGTCACAGTAAATTGTGAAACACTTGACATACTGTTTAACGTTCTTTACAGGAGTGGCTGCACTGGGCACACTGATGAATCAATGACCTCGCCTGTCAATGAAGTCACATGAGACCATTCTAGCCAATGATGGCAGACACACCGGTGAACAACCAGCAGAAGGGGTTTCACTAGTTAATAGCCACAGTCAAAAATGGCTTTATCGTAAAAATGAAAACAAAATGTGCTTTTTGGTTTTAATGTAAGGTTGGCAGTGTGGTTAAGATTAGAGAACGCCACCTACTGCTGAAGACAGATTTTAGGCCCAGTTATGCATCATCCTTTCTGGTTTGGTCATGTTCTCCTGCTCAGACATGACAGATCTTACAACGCCTGGTTAGGTATTTTACTTATCAAAACCACATGTTATAGAAATCTGGTAATGAGCAGGAGTGCTGACGTGTTGCAGCTCCCCCATCACACTACCTACCGAGTAGAATGTTTGGCACGCGGAAAACGTGTCCATTGCACATGGGTTAAAACACGCAATTTACTTGCCATCCCAGATATGATTACAAACTAAGTGTAATGCAAAACTGAAAGTTGCTTTTATTTGACAATATTTGATTGGCACTCGAATTCCCCCGTCTTTAGTGAAAAATGAACTTGCTGCTTCACACCGTGCCACATAGGCAACATCGTATCCAGTCAAATGTATCGAGGTGCAATGAATCAGCACCACTTCAACTGCAGAGAACACTTTTGACCAGATTTAATAAAAATCGACATTTGTCTCAATAAGCATGTAGGCTTATGTCAAACAGGGCGGTGCCTAGCCTACCTTTGAAATTGAAAATGTTAGTTAGGCTATTCATTTACACTCTTTTCTTACCGTATAGTGGATTTGTAGCGTGTCTCCCATTTCTGACATTATAGAGCAAGTTTCGGGTTTCACCTTATGAAGGGGGAGAATAAAAAAAATCAAGTAATTTTCATTCCAAATAAATAAAATAGTTTTATTACATAAATAAGCGATACATTATCAATGTTAACAATAACAAGCTGATATGCCTACATGGTTTCAATTTGGTCTGAATGTTGCAATGCATTGTATTCGGCACGTGCAAGAGTCGCCACTTTCCTATCGCTGCTTTGGAGAAAATAGACAGAACTCACCAAGGTTTCCACCAATAACTCTTCCACAACATTTTGCTCGGCTTCAGCATCCTGTGCTGCAACATAAACGAAAGCAGCAAGCATGACTAGGATGACCCCAGTCTTGGCTTTCATTGTAAATCCGACCTTTTGGAAAACTATCCAACTAACTTCAGTGAAACTGTAGAGCATGCAAGCGCCGACGATTGACTATCGAAGGTGACGCCGGTTAAGGTTGATGTGTTGTTATATTAGGCTATGGCGATAACAGGGCAGGCTATGGCGATAACAGGGCAGCCGAACCGCGGACGTTGTCCTAAAACACCTGGGTCACCGAAGTGCCCGCCTTAAACATTCCGCCAGCAACCCAGAAGTCCCTTGCTGATGGGTAACGGTGCAGTTACATTCTTCGTGTCGGTTGAGGGCAGTTGTGAGTCTGATAAAAGCCCCAGCAGTTAGGATATGTCCTTTCAACTGGCCTAGGACCAGGCTACTTTCATCGCGATCTGAAACCTCAGATCATGGGGGTTCCCATGGTTGCTGCCCGTTGTGCTGTTTACTTGTTTGTTTACTTTCCATACCTCACATGACAGACACCACCGTCTATACTGACCTGTGTGCCAGCTGGACTCAATTATTTATATATAAACCCTAGATTGTTGATGTTATGACCATTGAGGCTTTGAAGCCATCGGTCCGCCATATTGGCACTCCCCAGTGCAACCTGGTCTCAGAGCAAAACGTCTTATATTCTACTAAAATCCAGCACCTCCATTTAGTGTGATATGTTACATTACATTGACCAACCGATGTTGTAGCGGTCGGACACTATCATATGAATTGCAAGATGTATAGTATCCTACATCTTGATAATTTAGTATGACATATTTTGTTTGACTGCTTTAGTATTATATGCTACGTTCGACTGCTTTAGTATGATATAAGTTTGACTGCTTTAGCATGATACGCTACGTTAGGTTAGGCATTAAGGTTATGGCTAGGGGTTAGGTTAAAGGGTTAGCTACCATGTTAAGTAGTTGCAATGTAGCTAAAAAGTAGTAAGTAATTGCAACGTTGCTAATTAGCTAAAATGCTATAGTTGTCTGTGATGAGATTCGAACACGCAACCTTTGGGATGCTATATTTTCGCATTATACATCCAACCACGCTTCTTTCATTTTTGTCTTAAGTAATCTAATGTCAGACCAAACATAACATATCATACTAATTTCAGTGTCCTAGATTTACATAGACCAATGTAACGTAACATAAAGTAACAATTCATACTAAATGGAGTGGCACATATTTTAAGAAAATATAAGCAGCCCTCCATATGAGTTAATGGAATTCTACAGTATTTCAATTAAATGTTTCAAGGACAAAAGTACATGTATAAAAGCATTTTTGTTGTTGTATTTAGTAACGTTAGAAATCTCAAAAAAATTATAGCTTAAGAATTTTTTTTAATTTGTTTATCTCACAATAATAGAATTTTAAAATATTCATTAATGTGTCTGTAATATAACACATGTGGCAAAAACAAATATAGACACTAATAAATGCATTTCTATAGCTTCCAAAATATTTTTTACAAGATGGAGGCACGTTGGTTTCAACACAGCACCCCATATTAGTCATCTAGTATATTTATGAATCATTGGCTAAAATGTAGCTCTTTAAAAGAGAAGGGTGCGATTGTGGCCCGCAATTGCAGCGTTCCTGCATTTGGGCATTGGCAGGAACCCCACTATATATACTTCTGTTGGTCCATTTCTAAAATAGGACTCCCGTACGTACACAGTCTGGAGGCGGGGGCGCTCCAGTACAGTAGGTGGCAGTAATGCACCATAAAGTTGGATGGAAACCACCAATAAACCCCACAGAAGAAAGGGCAGAGGCGAGTCCAGTGTTGCCAACTTGTGTTGCCAAAGCGATTTCGTTTTGCTATATTTAGCGAGCATTCATACCCCTCTAGCAACAATTTTTTTTTTATCGACTAGCGACAGATCTAGTGACTTTTTCTGGTGTTATTGGAGACTTTTGGAGACTGACGTGAAAGCACGTATCATTATTACTCTTCTCAACGAGCAGCGGGTGCTGCCGTGGGCCCAATCCCCGTCACAAAGCACTCACAGGCAGCCCAGTCCTCGTGCAGCAGTCCCTCCCAGCTGCAGTCAGAGCAGGAGATGTTCAACCCACCGCATCCAGACTGCAAATTAATCGCGCAAGCGGGAAGCCGATGCTGGCTGATACATTCAGGACGGGATGTAAATGTAAAATGTTCTTTGTCTAAAATAAATCACTGCACAAAAATAAATCAGTGCATTTGACTCACACAGCCTGTCACTTACTCACCTTGCCACTGTGTGTGTGCCTCTCTGTGACATAAGCTAAACATCTAGCTGGCTAGCTCATCATGTCTCAGTCTAAACTGTACACTCAAAAATACAGAAAGGAGTGGGAATCAAACCCTGAATTCAAAGGCTGGTTGAAGCCGTTTATTGGAGATGATACACGGGCATACTGTATTGTAAGGCCGATTTCTACGCCAAACTTGGTGATGTAAAAAAAAACATGACAACTCAAAAACATACTCAAAAGGCAAAGCCTTCTAACAGTTCCACCCAAAACAAGCTGCCATTTATGGTTTAAAGAATTTACTCTGCAAAAAAGGCTGAGGCCACCATGGCATTAGCTATCGCTGAACACTGTTCCATGCTGGCATGTGATCACATTGGAGAAGCATGTAGAGCTGCTTTCTCAGACTCCACTGCTGCTACCCACTTCAAAATGCACAGGACAAAGTGCACAGAAATTATTAATGGTGTTCTAGCACCCTACTTTCTGAAAAAGTTGGTCTTAGATGTGGGTGATCAGCGTTTCAGCCTCCTCGATGAGTCTACGGATGTACGTGTTTCTAAGTACCTGTGGGTTGTGATAAGGTACTTTAGTGACACCAAGCAGACAATTGTATCAACAGTTCTGTGGCTTGTTGAGTTGGAGGGAGGAGATGCCAAATCTATAGCCCGTGCTGTTGTGGCTTTCCTCGAGAAGTGTTGTCTTAAGAAAGAGAAACTCCTGGGGATAGGGACTGACAATGCCTCTGTTATGACAGGGATTAACAATGGGGTCCATAAAGTGCTGAAGGAGGATTATGGCCTCAAATATCTGATTCTTATTCACTGTGTGTTCCACTCTCTGCAGCTTGCTGTAAGTCATGCTTCCAATGACACCATCCCCCGTAGTGTGGAGTACTTGGTACGAGTGACTTATAACTGGTTTTCAGTGTCTCCAAAGTACAGGGAGGCCTACAAGGCCATATATGAGACCCTCAACTGTGGGGGGAAACCTTTACAGATAACCAAGGTGTGTGCCACATGTTGGCTCTCCATCGCTGGGTGAGGTACAGTAGTGCTGGGTGAGGTACAGTTGGCAATCAAGGCTTTTGAGGGAGAGCAAGTAGATCCTCTTAAGCTACTTGACAGCTTGGTTAGCCTGATCAAGTCTGTGAGCAGCAGGATGCTGAATCCACTAGCAAATGTTGATGTCCTCAAAGGGCCAATAAGAAGCATTGTAGTACATGTCAGTTTTCAATGTGGAGGAAACTCTAAAGCACAATAAGAGCCCTGGAGAAATATAAAAATTGCCAAACTCCGTGGCTACTCCCCTGCAGAGATAGACAAGATTCATCTTAGTAAATGGAATGAGACAAAAAAAAACACACTGGGCTTCTGGAGTGAGATTTGGAAGTTCAGGGATGCAGCTGATATCAACGCGTTTCAAGAACTTGCCATGGCTGCTGTGTCTGTGTTGGATGAGCTGCACTACCTGAGCCACTTGTGTGGGTTGTAGACTCTGTCTCATGCTACCACTAGAGTTTAAGCACCGCCAGCATTCAAACGTGACCAAAACATCAGCCAGAAAGCATAGGAACTGAGAAGTGGTCTGTGGTCACCACCTGCAGAACCATTCCTTTATTGTGTCTTGCTAAATGCCTATAATTTCCACCTGTTGTCTATTCCATTTGCACAACAGCATGTGAATTTTATTGTCAATCAGTGTTGCTTCCTAAGTGGATAGTTTGATTTCACAGAAGTGTGATTGACTTGGAGTTACATTGTGTTGTTTAAGTGTTCCCTTTATTTTTTTGAGCAGTGTATTATTACCGATATAGACATCTGTAGTGCGGACAAAACATTTTTGTCCAGCATCTCCACTTTGACAAAAAAGGTAGTTGTATAATTGAGAACAGCATCTTGCAGAATTCAATAGTTGGGGCAGCAGGTAGCCTAGTGGTTAGAGTGTCAGGCCGATAACCGAAAGGTTACTGTATAGAATACCTGAGCTGACAAGGTAAAAAGCTGTGGTTCTTACCCTGAACAAGGCAGTTAACCCTTGTTTCCTGGTAGGCTGTCATTGTAACTAAGAATTAGTTCTTAACTGACTTGCCTAGTTAAATAAATGTAAAAAATATATATATTTGTTTCTCTGTGATTGTCATTGTAATGGAATCCTGAAAGAACACAACCCTGTCCTCAAACATTTACATCTAAAGGTGCAAAGTGATAAGAAAAGACACAAACATCCACCTCAATAATAATATATGTTTCTCTTGAACAAATAACATGAAAAACAACCATTTTGTGCAGTATTAATTAACCATCCTTACTATCCATTTAATGTAAATTTACCAGTAACTGCAGACTTAACATCACCATGAAGAAAAACGATGCACAATACATTAATTGGGTACATTGAGACATCAGATGTTTTGTGATGTGATGATGTGTCTCAGTTGGTCGTGCATGGTGCTTGAATGCTAGGGTTGTGGGTTTGATGCCCACGGGACCAGTAAGAAAAAGTATGAATATGTATGCACTCACTACTGTAAACTGCTCTGGAAACTGGAAAACATATATCAAGCAAGTATTTTTATATTCCACAAGTGTTATCAGATTAGCTTTATTGTACTGATAATTATCAGACAAATGCTGGTAAACACTCAAATACATTGTTTACATTTTTGACAAAAGACCAATATAGACTTCCTGCCGCTATGTGTGTGCCTATGTCTGATGTACAATTCATCACGCCAAAATCATTTGTTTTGCATTATCAGTTTGTATGCTTCAATAAGGATTTGATATATTTTGCCATTACCAGCACACCTATAAGGCATGATATGCCCATGCTTAAAGTTTTACAACCTAGTGTTTAGGTGATTGACTATTGCGAATTTCTCCCATTATGCTACCATTGCTGTTTTTCCCACTGGCAAATATGGTCAGATTTTTTTCCGACTGTATTGCTTATTCTTGAATGCAGCGTGTGTCAAAGTTGGAGGTAAGTGAAGATGCGAGCACGCAATATTACCAAAAATACCGACAAATATCAAACAACAGGCCATAGTGAGACATAATTCTATTTGTGTATGTATATTATTTTGTTTCATAGATGTACTGGCTTGTAGCTGGCTCTAACATCACATGCATTTATGTACAATTGAATGGGGGTGTATTGCCATGACGATGGCACGATGCTCTCGCTGTCTGCTTGCTTCTCGTGATGAAACATTTCCCTTTGGGAAATAATTTTCATACTTTGACACATTCATTTGAAAAATAAAAGCGAGATGAGCTTATTGGTCAGCATTTCTCATCTCTTGAAAAGTAGGCTAACATGCTCCTTGCTATTTTTGCTAACAGCCAAGAAGCCACCTAGGTGTAAATGGTATCCATCCTGAATAGGCTTGGCTATAGGCTTTATCACTTGTAGACTTGAATCATATAGGCAAAATCAGGAGGATGGATAATGTTGCTATATGAAGATAGTCTACTAGGCTAATGGTGTGAAAAAGTACCTAAATGTCATACTTGAGTAAAAGTAAAGATACTTTAATAGAAAATGACTCAAGTAAAAGTGAAAGTCACCCAGTACAATACTACTTGAGTAAACGTCTAAAAGTATTTGGTTTTAAATATACTTAAGTATCAAAAGTAAATGTAATTGCTAAAATATACTTAAGTATCAAAATTCCTTATTAAACAAACCAGAGGGCAAGTTTTTCTTGTTTTTAATTTATTTACGGATAGCCAGGGGCACACTCCAACACTCAGACAGTTTACAATCAAAGCATTTGTGTTTAGTGAATTCGCCAGATCAGAGGCACCAGGGACAGGGCCATAGAGATCCTATTCTAATTCCACATTTTATGGACAAGACAACATGCAGGGCAATGACAGCCAATGCTCACTTCTCCCTCTGGATTAAAAAAATGAAATACACAGCAATTATAATATAAATTCACCAATTATGCTATTCTTGATGACATCATATGTAGGGAGGGTATTAATCTAAAGACAAAGACAGTCCAAAATAAACATGCAGCCTCAAGGAAAGCTGCTGGGTCACTCCACGAGTAAGTGCCTTTTTGCGTCCCTTTGATATTTTAAGTAGAAATTGTTTACAAATATTACATTTGAGAAGCCTGGTATATTACATGAAGTTGTCTTTTGCATAGAACACATTCAATAAATTAGATTTTATATTAATAAAGACTTGCTAAAGTGCCAAAATTCAGCATCCTCTGTGACTTTTAGGAAGATTTTAACCCACTTAATCACAATAGTTATCCATGTTTTCACTATCATTGTTAAGGCCTATTTATTTTGTTGATTTGACAAAGTCATTTCTGAAGATTTATTTATTTCATGTGATTAGTGATTCATTTTACGGTAAAAAAAAAAAACACAAAAAAAAATGTAAAGGTCAAACCTGTTAATGCAAAATTAACTCTTGTTTTATTCCTTCTATTCCTTTAAAATCGTTTTTTCAAAAAGAAACATTGAACATCTAATAGTCAAATCATAATGTTAAAACAGGTGAGCTGGTTCTACTCCTTTGGCCGTTTTGTGGTGAAAAACTGAGCGTGTAGAGTGCATAACACGTCAACTGTTACCCATAGATGTTAAGCTTCCATTCAATTGCCTCTCCCTGTTGCACACACCAAGTTTCCTTCCCCCTGTCACAAGGGGATTCATGGATGATTGAAGATGAAATAGTCAACTCTTTTGTTACCTTATTTGGCACTTACTATGGTCCTTTGTTATTCAATTTTTTTTTTATAGGAATATATGATCTTTATGACAGAATATAAAAATGAGGTGAAATAAATAAAAAGAGAGAGAGAGACTGTCTCTAGCTGTCTGTCTCTGTGTCTTTGTGAGATAAAGCCAATTAAAGATCTTCAATAACTTGCAAAGTGGGAGTGTGTGTTTGTGATTTCAAATCTGCCTGGTTGGGAAATGTGTGTTGGATTCTGATGTACTGTGTTTGATTCTGCTTTATCTTTGTCTCTATTGATCCATCAAAAAAGTTGAGTTTATTTTGTCTTTCCTCCTCTGCATACACAGTACATCAACCTGATCTACATTGGTTACCCTGGTGAAAAGTTTAACATTTAATAAATGTATTTGCTTCTCTCAGCCCTCCCTACTGAACGCCAGTCAGCCATTTGCTGGGAGCTGCCATCAAATCCTAACCCAATCCAGAGCACTCTCAGAACCATGGGAGGAGAGGAAAGCCAAGCTGTCACCATCATGAGGAATATTTTTGGGAATCTGCTAAAGAGTCTTATAGGGAATATTGGTATGTACTCACAGACACACAGTACAGACTCACAAACTCTCACACACTCCCCCTTTCTCTTGCACACAGGCATACATGATAAGAGGACACCTAAATCTATTTCAATGAACGGTTTACACTAAAGTCCAAGTTCTCCACTTACTGTACCTCATCTTTGAATCGGGTTCTCTGTCAGGTGTATGGAATATGGAATGGCCCATACTGTGCCGAATGTTAGTTTACAATAAGGCTGTAGTGTTACTACTGTAGTGTGCTCCTCCCCACAGGGTTTAATGTGGAGACAGTGGATTACAAGAACATCCGCTTCATTTTATGAGACGTGGACGGCCAGAACAAGATCCGCCCACTCTGGAGACGCTACTTCCAGAACACACAGGGTGAGCTACATTCAAACATCCATTCACTGAAGTATTGTGATGAGCCTTAGGTTCAACTTTGGCAATGACATTCCCCCTATGAACCCTTCATCTCTCTCTCTCTTTCTCTTGCTTTGTCTTTCTCGCTCTCAATCTGTCACGTTCTGACCATCGTTCGTATGTGTTTTCCTTGTTTTAGTGTTGGTCAGGACGTGAGCTGGGTGGGCATTCTATGTTGTGTGTCTGGTTTGTCTAGTTCTATGTTTGGCCTGATATGGTTCTCAATCAGAGGCAGGTGTTAGTCATTGTCTCTGATTGGGAACCATATTTAGGTAGCCTGTTTTGTGTTGGGTTTTGTGGGTGATTGTTCCTGTCTCTGTGTTTGCACCAGATAGGACTGTTTAGGTTTTCACACATTTATTGTTTTGTTAGTTATTTCATGTATAGTTCCTTTATTAAAGAACATGAATAACCACCACGCTGCATTTTGGTCCGCCTCTCCTTCACCACAGGAAAACCCTTACACAATCCTCTCTCTCAGGTCTGATCTTGGTGGTGGACAGTAATGACAGGGAGCGAGTCAATCAATCAAATGTATTTATAAAACCCTTCTTACATCAGCTGATGTCACAAAGTGCTGTACCGAAACCTAGCCTAAAACCCCAAACAGAACATGGCCAAGATGTTCAAATGTTCATAGATGACCAGCAGGGTCAAATAATTATAATCACAGTGGTTGTCGAGGGTGCAACAGGTCAGCACCTCCGGAGTAAATGTCAGTTGGTATTTCATAGCCGATCATTCAGAGTATCTCTACCGGGTCCTGCTGTCTCTAGAGAGTTGAAAACAGCAGGTCTGGGACAGGTAGAACGTCCGGTGAACAGGTCAGAGTTCCATAGCTGCAGACAGTATAGTTGAAACTGGAGCAGCAGCACGGCCAGGTGGACTGGGGACAGCAAGGAGTCATCAGGCCAGGTAGTCCTGAGGCATGGTCCTAGGGCTCAAGTCCTCTGAGAGAGAGAAAGAGAATTAGAGAGAGCATACTTAAATTCACACAGGACACTGGGTAAGACAGGAGAAATACTCCAGATATAACAGACTGACCCTAGCCCCCCGACACATAAACTACTGCAGCATAAATACTGGAGGCTGAGACAGGACGGCTGGGAGACACGAGGACAGATGCAGAGCCTTGTTCTGACGCCATTAAAAGGTAATTTACCACCTTCACAAGTGCAGTCTCAGTGCTATGATGGGGTCTAAAACCAGACTGAAGCTTTTCGTATACATTGTTTTTATTCAGGAAGCCAGTGAGTTGCTGTGCAACAGCTTTTTCAAAACATTTTGAGATGAATGGGAGATTCGATATTGGCCGATAATTTTTTATATTTTCTGGGTCAAGGTTTTGCTTTTTCAAGAGTGGCTTTATTACTGCCACTTTTAGTGAGTTTGGTACACATCCGGTGGATAGAGAGACATTTATTATGTTCAACATAGGAGGGCCAAGCACAGGAAGCAGCTCTTTCAGTAGTTTAGTTGGAATAGGGTCCAGTATGCAGCTTGAAGGTTTAGAGGCCATGATTATTTTCATCAATGTGTCAAGAGATATAGTACTGATAAACTTGAGTGTCTCCCTTGATCCTAGGTCCTGGCAGAGTTGTGCAGTCTCAGGACAGCTGAGCTTCGGAGGAATACGCAGATTTAAAGAGGAATCTGTAATTTTTTCCTCCAAAGAGGTTCATGAATTTATCACTGCTGAAGTGAAAGCCATCCTCTCTTGGGGAATGCTGCTTTTTAGTTAGCTTTGCGACAGTATCAAAAATGTATTTGGGATTGTTCTTATTTTCCTCAATTAAGTTGGAAAAATAGGATGATCGAGCAGCAGTGAGGGCTCTTCGATACTGCACGGTACTGTCTTTCCAAGCTAGTCGTAAGATTTCCAGTTTGGTGTAGCTCCGTTTAAATTTTCTGGAAGCTTGCTTCAGAGCTCGGGTATTTTCTGTATACCAGGGAGCTAGCTAGTTTCTTATGACAAATGTTTTTACTTTTTAGGGGTGCGACTGCATCTACGGTATTGCGCAAGGTTAAATTGAGTTCCTCAGTTAGGTGGTTAACTGATTTTTGAACGCTGACATCCTTGGGTAGGCGGAGGGAGTCTGGAAGGGCATCTAGGAATCTTTGGGTTGTCCTAGAATTTATAGCACAACTTTTGATGATACTTGGTTGGGGTCTGAGCAGATGATTTGTTGCGATTGCAAACGTAATAAAATGGTGGTCCGATAGTCCAGGATTATGAGGAAAAACATTAAGATCCACAACATTTATTCCACGGGACAAAACTAGGTCCAGAGTATGACTGTGGCAGTGAGTAGGTCCGGAGTCATGTTGGACAAAACCCACTGAGTCGATGATGGCTCCGAAAGCCTTTTGGAGTGGGTCTGTGGACTTTTCCATGTGAATATTAAAGTCACCCAAAATTTGTATATTATCTGCCATGACCACAAGGTCCGATAAGAATTCAGGGAACTCAGTGAGGAACACTGTATATGGACCATGAGGCCTGTAAACAGTAGCTATAAAAAGTGATTGAGTAGGCTGCATAGATTTCATGGCTAGAAGCTCAAAAGATGAAAATGTATTTTTTTTTTTGTAAATTGAAATTTGCTATAGTAAATGTTAGCAACACCTCCGCCTTTGTGGGATGCGGAGGGGATATGGTCACTAGTGTAACCAGGAGGTGAGGCCTCATTTAATAACCTGTTGAATCTAGGGGGCACTATTTTCATTTTTGGAAAAATAACGTTCCCAAAGTAAACGGGCTGTTTTGTCAGGACAAGATGCTAGAATATTATTGACTGCTTAGGATAGAAAACACTAAAGTTTCCAAAACTGTACAAATATTGTCTGTGAGTATAACAGAACTGATATTGCAGGCGAAAGCTTGAGAAAAATCCAATCAGGAAGGGACTCTTATTTAGAAAGCTCTGCGTTCCTATGCATCCCTATTGAGCAGTGAATGAGATATCAACCAGATTCCTTTTTCTATGGCTTCCCTAATGTGTCTAGTGTCACAATACATAGTTTCAGGCTTTTATTTTGAAAAATGAGCCTGAACGTCAACATTGTGTCAGTGGTCATTGTGTCAGTGGTCAGCTGGAGGCTCTCAGAGTGTTTTGTGCGTAAAAGACAAATGCGGCCATTGTTTTCTCTCTTTCCTCTCTTTCCTACTAAGAAGCCACCTGTCCCCGTTGATATATTATCAAATAGATATTTGAGGATTGATTATAACCAACGCTTGCCATGTTTCTGTCGATATTATGGAGCTAATTTGGAATATTTTTTGGCGTTGTCGTGACCGCAATTTCCGCAATTCAGCCAAACGTGAAGAACTAACGGAGTTATTTCGGCTACAAAAATAATATTTTGGGAAAAAAGGAACATTTGCTATCTAACTGGGAGTCTCGTGAGTGAAAACATCCGAAGCTCATCAAAGGTAAACGATTTAATTTGATTGCTTTTCTGATTTTCGTGACCAGGTTGCTAGGCATAATGCTATGCTAGGCTATCGATAAACTTACACAAATGCTTGTCTTGCTTTGGCTGTAAAGCATAATTTCCAAATCTGAGATGACAGGGTGATTAACAAAAGGCTAAGCTGTGTTTCAATATATTTCACTTGTGATTTCATGAATATGAATATTTTCTAGTAATATTTATGTCCGTTGCGTTATGCTAATTAGTGTCAGTTGATGACAATTCTCCCGGATCCGGGATGGGTAGATCCAAGATTACCACAGTAAATTCATCAGGCTTAAGCCATGTTTCAGTCAGGCCAATCACATCAAGATTATGATCAGTGATTAGTTCATTGACTATAACTGCCTTGGAAGTGAGGGATCTAACATTAAGTAGCCCTATTTTGAGATGTGAGGTATCACAATCTCTTTCAATAATGGCAGGAATGGAGGAGGTCTTTATTCCAGTGAGATTGCTAAGGCGAACACCGCCATGTTTAGTTTTGCCCAACCTAGGTCGAGGCACAGACACGGTCTCAATAGGGAAAGCTGAGCTGACTACACTGACTGTGCAAGTGGCAGACTACACTAAGCTGGCAGGCTGACAAACAGCCTGCTGCCTGGCTTGCACCCTATCTCCTTTACCCTAATCTTGGCACACAGAAACTAATCAGCTACTCGATTTTGGAACATTTTAATGAAAGATTACCTTAATGCAAACTAGAAAATTTAACTCAACCCATCAATCACCCCATTGTCCCCATAACTGTCATGACTGTGGGGTCAACATGTCTGCTTTTGCTAACATTTTACCTTTGACCCCTGACAGAACCTTCCCAATGCCATGAACGCGGCTGAGATCACAGACAAGATGGGCCTGCACTCCCTGCGCAACCGTAATTGGTACATCCAGGCCACATGCACCACCAGTGGGTACAGCCTCTACAAGGGACTGAACTGGCTGGCCAACCAACTGAAGAACAAGAAGTGAGAAGCGGGAGAGGTACTAGGTGAACCGGGGGGGGGGGGGGGGGGGGGGGGGGGGGGGGGGTTGGGTTCGTTGCTTTTTGTTAAGGTTTCGGCCATTGTTTATTTTTTTTCAATGTGCTGTGAAAGCAACCAGGAAGTGAATGCCTCCTCAGCCTTGTAGTTGTTCAACTTTTGTAGTTTTATTAATTGTTATCCAATGTGTAAATGGTAGCAATGGTCTTCAAGCGCGGAAACGATAAGGAAGCAATGCGGAAGTGGCCGTCACTTTCACAGGGTATTGAGTGGATGGTGGTTTGTTGGATGATGAGGATTTGAGTGATTACTGACTCTCTTATTGTCATGCCCTGATTTGTTGTTTTCTGTCTGTCTGTGCCAGTTTGTCTTGTTTGTCAAGTCAACCAGCGTTTTTGTTCTCAGCTCCTGCTTTTCCCAGTCTCCCTTTTTCTCGCCCTCCTGGTTTTGACCCTTGCCGGTCCCGAATCTGAGCCTGCTTACCTGACCATGAGCCTGCCTGCCATCCTGTACCTTTGCCCCACCACTCTGGATTATTGACCCCAGCCTGCCTTGACCTTTTGTTTGCCTGCCCCTGTTGCCGTAATAAACATTGTTACTTCAACACAGTCTGCTTTTGGGTCTTACCTGAAATGTCATACTTATGCCATATGCTCATTACTCATAGGCTACATGCATACGAACAAACACAAATGTACACAACCAAACCCACGTCTGCTGTTCCTGTGTCGAGCTCCTGACAATGGGTGAGATGAATATTAGTATAGATACAGTATTGAAACAAAATGTGACTCAAACATGCATTCCTTGAATGTGTTTTTGAATGTTTCTGTGTCGCTTTGACTTTCCATCTGTAAGCTCTTTTTGATCCAGTTGACGTGGTTTGTCTTTCTCTTCGTGTCCTCCTCTCTCCCTTCCTGTGGAGTAACAGAGGATTTTCTCCACTTAAACAGGGTTTTTATTCACTTCACTCATACCTTGTATCGATTGTTATAAGCTTTTTGTTCCTTTTTCTTTTGTGAGCAACAGTGTTGCACTTTGTGTGTGTGTGTGTGCAAGTATGTATCTTTGAGAGTGTATATGTGTTGTATGAGAATGTGTGTGTGTGCTGGCATGTGTTTGATTTGCCAGGTAAGAAGGCGGTGTATGTGGATTTATGCAACAAATATAACAAAACTTCTCTAATCATGACATCACATGCTTGTAATTAGCTGTCTGAAACTTCTTGTCACTGCCTCATTGGGTCACACACTCTATTCTGTTCCCTTAAGTAGTAACCTGTGTTGTGCTGTATTTGTTTGACATATAGTGATAGATTGCCATGGGCTCCTAGTAACCAGAACCAGAAGATAATGCCTTCTTTCCTGCCTTCGCTCCCTTGTAATATGAGAAATCAGTCTGAGATAGGTCTTGTAGTTGTCCTCCCATGTTTCCACTGTGATCAGGTGAATATACAGTTCCTTATGGGCTTGTGGACTTTATCATTGGTCTCTTCTAACCTGCCTAATGGTGCTAGCACTGCATGGCCCAACTGCACTGATTTCTGTGTAATAGATGGTCACAATAGATAGCTGGATGCTTATATTGCCAAAAGTTCAAATGCAGCTGCTCTCACACTCAAGAGTGTGTTCCATAACTGGATAAAGAGATGCATCACTGCTGAGTCTCTTTTAGCCAAGTGGTGAGATGTGTGATGTCAGTATTGGAAATTATGTGCAACTGTGATGTCCTGCAGTTTGACTCAGACACTTATACACAAAGATGTGCACACCTCTCCTCACTAACACAAGCTGCTACTGCCTGCCTTCCCTAGTTAGGAGTCACAAACTGCATCATATTGCTCCTACTTGAGTTCCTTTTGTCTGTGTTGAGTTGGATCAGAGGAAGATATAATTGTCTAAGTTGATAGGTGACTGAATATGAATATGATGTTTGTTGATGTATGTATTCATGACTGTGTCAATTTATTTGACATGCTCATTTTAATATATTTAATTATTTACACAGTTTGTTACTTACAAATAAGCAGGGTGAAACCATTTATCTTTGTATTTTTCAGGAGTTGTATTCTATTTGACCTGTCAGATACAGTATGTTGTTAACACCTAAAGCAAATGACAGTATAAATGGAATGCACTGAGAATATTCATGGCATTACTAGAACAATACCTGACCTCAAACCTCCCTCTGATTGTATTCTGTCAAGACTCAACACATCAAACACTCTGATTTAGTTGCTTGTCCAGATGTAAGTCATTCTACCACCACTGATACCAGCAGAACTGAGGTTACTGTCTTTTTGGTGAGTGTTGTAATATGGAACAATATTAAATCATATGCAAACCAAACAGTCCAGTATTCACATGCATACAGCATCTGTTACTTGTTTGTGTTGAATAATTTGAGTTTTGTTGCCTTATATATAACCATTCTACAGTTTTTATATACCTTCTATGAAATGTTTTGTTTTTTGCTCCTTAATGCAAAATTGGTCAACAAGGGGGTTCTGTCTTCTGTCTTCCTTTGGGTTCCTGTGTTTGAGGAGTGTGCTTGGTTCATTTCTAGTAGTTGGTTTTTGGGGTACTGTAAAGTTTGTCATCAGAAGGAGACCAAGGTGCAGCGTTGTAGGCGTACATTCTTTTATTTAAATGTTCCAAGAAAAAAATAAACTATACAAAGAACGAAAAGCTTCGTCGTGCAAACTCTTTGCACTCAAACAAAGACAAGATCCCACACTGAAGGAGGGAAAAAGGTCTGCCTAAGTATGATCCCTAATCAGAGACAATGAAAGACAGCTGCCTCTGATTGAGAACCACACTCGACCAAACACAAAGAAATAGAGTACATAGAATGCCCACCCCAAATCACACCCTGACCTAACCAAATAGTAATCACCCCCCACTCCCTACGCTGATCCCTCCACTTCTGTGGATACGGACCGTGAATCGTCGCCGGAGACTCCGGACCGTGAATCGTCGCCGGAGGAACCGGACCGTGGATCGTCGCCAGAGGCTCCGAACTGGGAACCACCGCCGGAGGCTCCGGACCGGGGATCGTCGCCGGAGGCTTTGTATGTGGAACAGGTCTCACCGGACTGAGGAGACGTACTGGCAGCCTAGTGAGTGGAGCTGCCACAACACATCCTGGCTGGATACTCACTTTAGCTCGGTGAGTGTGGAGAGCTGGCACAGGACACACTGGGCTATGACGGCGCACTGGAGGCATAGTGCGTAGAGCCTGCGCAGGATATGCTGGGCCGTGGAGGCACACTGGAGGTCTGGAGTGCAGAGCTGGCACAACGCGTCCTGGCTGAGCACGGCAAGTGCGGGGAGCTGGAACAGGCCGCACTGGGCTGTGCAGGCAAACTGGGGATACCGTGCATAGAGCTGGCGCAGGATATCCTGGGCAGAAGAGACGCACCGGAGGCCATGAGCGTTGAGCCGGCACAAACCGTCCTGGCTGAATGCCACTCTAGCACGGCAACTGTGGGGAGCTTGCACAGAGCGCACCGGGCTGTGGCTGCTGGGGACTGCGCACCGCATAACACGGTGCCTGACCAGTCACACGCTCCCCACGGTAAGCACAGGGAGTTGGCTCAGGTCTGAACCCTGACTCCATCAATCTCCCCGGCTGCCTCTCGTTCTTGCCTTGTTGCTCCAACTCCTCGTAACGTCGCCGTTCCGCTTTCACTGCCTCTATCTCCTCCTTCGGACGGCGATACTCCCCAGCCCTTGTCCAGGGTCCTGCTCCCTCCAGGATTTCCTCCCAGGTCCAGTCCTCCTGACCACGCTGCTTGGTCCATTGGTGGTGGGATCTTCTGTAACGTTTGTCATCGGAAAGAGACCAAGGTGCAGCGTGGTAGGCGTACATTCTTTTATTTAAATGTTCCACCTAGAAATAAACAATACAATGAATGAAAAACTTTGTCGTGCAAACTACATGCACTCAAACAAAGACAAGGTCCCACACTGAAGGAGGGAAAAAGGGCTGCCTAAGTATGATCCCCAATCAGAGACCATGAAAGACAGCTGCCTCTGGTTGGGAACCACACTCGGCCAAACACAAAGAAATAGAGAATATAGAATGCCCACCCCAAATCAAATAAAACGTCTCTCTCAGGGCGTGACAGGTACAAAAATGTGATGTTGTCTGTGAACATAAATTATGATAATCAATGGGAAATAGATGAATTACCTAGTGACTTATTGATGAATTATCAAGTATCTGGGGTGTCATGGACACCTTGTAAAGCTGTAAAGTGATGTAATAAAACAAAGGAAAATAGACAAATTTTCTCTATGACCTGTCTCATAGGCTCTGTGTGAACGTTACTGAAATATATCTGACAGATGTGGTGACAAATTCAACTGAAGTAGATGACATAATCAACAATCAGAGTATTATTGGCTATAGCCCTCTATCTGCACTAGATCCCAACTTCGGTTCTCCAGTAACCCCAACAGTTCACATTGTTATGGTAGCCCTGGACAAGCACAACCAATTCAACTAATCATCAGGCCCTCAATGAGTTGAATCAGGTATGTTCGTCCGGGGCAAAAATGTGTGCCGTTGGGGGTACTCAAGGACCAGAGTTGGGATACACTGGTATGGAGTGCTCCATCACATCTTACCTAGAGCCAGGACATAATCACGCTAAGTAATTTCTGTAATAAACCTGTGCATCTTTTCATGTTGGCCAACATTTCAAAAATGTTATTGCCATATGCATATGAAATGTTTCATTGCCTGGCCTAACATGAAGGCAACTTTAGTCTAGCTGAATGAAGATATTGTGAAACAACCTCTACATGCTTGTGTTTAACTGTCTATCTTTGTTTATTGTATTTGATCCCATACCTCACTGTTAACCAAGATGAAACAAGAGGTCCTTTTTCGAAATTATAAGATCTTTGAGAAGATCTTCCTGGTCGAACCTCTCGCTATAAAGAGATATTTACTATTCGTTTTTTAACATTGCATAACAACAGTAGGTTTATGGCAATGGCACAAATAAGAACATGTTGGGGTGTTTTGGGGGGGGGGGGGGGGCTCTACTAAGCTAACATATGGAATTGTTTCAAGATGATCATACCATGGATCATTTAACCATATGATTTGGAATTTTAGGAACCTTTTATGTATAAAAAAAAAGATTAAAAAAAAGATTTGATACAATATTGAATAAAATATTATAGCCCATAGAAACGCATTGATTAACACATTCATAAATGGCAAAAAAAACAGTTTAAAAAAAATCATAAGGGAGTGTCTGTCCTATTATCTAGGACATATAAGAAAGCTCAGGAATTATTTTTTTGGGACACATATTAAACCCCTTATTTTTGTTGGCACAAAACTACCTCCATACTTCTATTAATTTGTATGAGTTATGTTCAGATAAGTCCTGAGACACTTGTGGGGGTAGTAGAGCAAAATGGAGAACACCATCATGTTCGTGAGTCTTTTCTTTCCATGGAGTGGTCATTCGTTTGTAGCCCAAAATGTTCGGACACTACAGATGTTTTTGTGAGAAGACCAATTTTTGGGATGTCTCCTGGTCTGACAGACAGCTGTACCTCTGCCACTTTCCAGGCAGATGCATAAGGGTGACATTGGCGGATGTGAGACGCAGACCAATTTCTCTAGCTTAAACTAATGGATTTTGATAGGGATTTTTAAAATTATGTTCATTAGATTGACTCATGGGTGCGTCAATACACTCTTAAAGATTTCAATTAGTGCCTGTCTGTTCAGTCACTGACAAACACACTCACACAGACTGGAGTTACAGGCAGAGCCAGTTTCAAGAGAGCAGTTGTTAAGCTGGCTCATCCACTCAGTCTCTCTCCCTCAGTGTGTGTGTGTGTGTGTGTGTGTGTGTGTGTGTGTGTGTGTGTGTGAGAACTATTCTGAGTCATTGTTCAATCGACAACCATCATGATGACATATAGACAGTATATTCATATGCAGGTCCTCTACTAGGATAATCATCAGTTCATCACTGTCACAGAATACCAAAATTTAAATAGTTGAATTCATTTGATGTACTGAGAAAAACAGTGTTTCAGTGACGCACACGAGAGAATGCAAGAATGTTTTCCCCCTCTGTGCACGGGCTTGTAGGGGTTGAGAAGTAAATTTGACCCGTGGACAATGCTGTCATTCTGATAGCGCTGGTCCAGCCCCCTTCAAAGAAAGAGTGACCAGTCCACGCTACCTAGGTACAATTCCGCCATTCATGGAGAACAGCGTGGTTTGTCAGCAATGTAACTCAACAAGCAGACATTTATCAATGGTGGACTTACATTAGCCCCGCGATAAGCCAGGAATACCAAACGATGTTGAGTCAATTGTGTGTAGTGTTGTTAATCATCATTAATTGGTAGGGCTACAAGAATGTCTACAATTTATTTTTTCAAATACTTTATGTATATACTTATGGAAGGATATCCAAAAGACATTTCAGAAATCAGAAAGATGATACTAAAATGATTTGTATTTTGCATATTGACATGACCAATACGACTAATATAGGCGAATAAAAAAAACCTGATGAATAGGAAGTTTATTTACTCACAAAGATGGTTCAATAATGATCAATTCGGGACACTTCGATACAAGGTGATTTTCGTAGCAGGTTAGGAGACCAATTTCTCAACCTTAACCCCAGTCTCCTAACCTGTTATGTTAATTATCCTTGCCTGCTGCGTAAATTCTCCTAACCTGCTACGAAAGAGTCACTTCAGTATAGAAGTGGAGTGAAGAGCGTTTCCTTAAACAATTAGTTGCAAGTATTACGTTGTAGACTTGACGCAGACAGTTTTGGAGTAGCCTACAGACGGCGCATTTGTCTCTGGTTGGTTCAACGACAGTCTCTTGTCCAATCAGTGACTACTGATGATTTTACACATCAGAGAGGTTGAAAGATTGTAATCTCTGTGCCAAACCGATATACACTCGCTCTATCCTAGCCTATATTTTTGTCAATAGGCATACGAGTAGGCTTTTTACGTTTAGTTTTTCTGTAAATTAAATGAATGTTTTAATCCATTCGAATCTGCTGAGTAGTCTTCTGCTGCAAAGAGAACGTTCAAGATCGGGGACTCTTAAATCCGAATTTATTTACTTAGCCTGTTCTCTTTGAGATACGGTACATAGCAGGGGATACATGTTTACATTTAATTGATTTATTTGACTAACAATTCATGAGCAGGAGGAAACCGTGGAGGGTAGTCGATATTGTACATCTCTCCCAGCTCGTAATGTTTGATAAATTGTGTCAACTGTCGGAATGAGGGGACTCCGGAAGGTGCTCGCGCTATGCGTCGCGCTACCATGGCTCCAGCTCACCTGCGCTCAAACTCAAGAAGGTAAGTTTCGTGCCTCTATTGGGCTTGCCGTCAAATTGATTAGACTTTCTCTCAAGTCATTTCCTCTTTCCCCGACAGTGCCCACATTTCTGTTTAAAAAAACTATTATGAAAATGAGGAGTCATTTGGGAATTGGCCCAAAGTGTCTCATTTTGTGGCATACCTCATTTACGCCCCAATAAAGTTGCCTATTATTTTGTCAATAATCCCAATGTGGTTCGTGTTTTTTTAGGAGGGACCAATCCCACAGTTGTGTACATAAAATAGTCAATATGGCATCACTTGTCCTCACCTAAATCGTTGCTGTGAATCTGACCCTAGAGACAAAACCAGTTTCATATGTGCTGAACCTGTTTGCTGTGCGTTAGTCGACTTAAGTTAGCCGACATTCGAAACAGCGTGCTTGTATGTGTTTGTGTCAATTGTGTCTGTGTTATCGCTTGCCATGCAAGTCGTTAAGGAAAAGCAGCTCCTCCCTATAAATGTCTAAGAAAACAATGTTTACTTTCTGTTTTTCTGTGTCTTTCTCACTTTGCACCTCAAAAGTGTTCCTGGAAAATACTTTCAAATCTGTGCAGTGTATTCGCATGTTATTCATAGTGGGTCAGGTGTGAGTGTGTATAGCCTCCATGTCAGAGTGAGGTGTTGTGATTCGAATCACAAACAACCACGAACACTGGCTGAACTTTGCCTCTGTACTTATGTCATCCGGCTGTAGGTAAATAAGGTGGTGCATTGCAGGAGGAAAACCATGTAAACAACAGGTCAGGGCGCAGGTGATCCCCATCAGGTGACAGTCAATGGAAGATAATAGGCTGAAGTAAATAGACTCATACTGTACATGTCACACAACAGTACAAATATATTTCATATATATTTTGAAAAGCATCAAATCAATACTTTATTTCCTCTGCATAGCACACTATCCTTATTTCAATGTATTCGCTAGAGATCTATAACTCCTCATCAATATCTGGTAAACAATTCATTCATTGCTGGTAAATGTTGCATGGATCCATATTTTTTTTTACATGTTAATAAATTGTTTATTACACAATGGACCAGAGTTGAATCTGCATGTTAGAATACTCACACTTTATTTACTGAGGGACAGCTGGTCCTATATGTAACAGGTTGGCTCCAGTCAAATTGAATGAAATATAATTTGATTGATGGACTGGTTGATTAATTGTCCTATATGTGACCATGAGCACTGGTCAGGTAGTGGTTTGTTGTCTTAGCCATCGGGGATGTGGCACAGAGCGCAAGATTACAAGGCCCTGTGTGCCATAAACTCATATCAGGGTTCAGAGATAACGATAACTGCCATGTCATAAAAATATACCTATCACAACACTTTCTCGGGCATCTCTGAAGCTTGGATTTTCCTCAATCTCTTCAAGCTTGTTTTCTATCACCTGGAACTGTGTATGTATGTGTGTGTGTGTGTTTGTGTGCACGTATGTTTGTCTGTCTGTGTGTCTGTGTGTGTGTGTGTGTGTGTGTGTGTGTGTGTGTGTGTGTGTGTGTGTGTGTGTGTGTGTGAGGGTTGAGGGTTGACATTCCTGGCATGACTATTCTAATGCTCAGATGTTTGTGACTGTAGCATATTTATCTGAATCATTTAATTCTTGTTATATGACACAAATGTATTTTTAATGATTGATAATTTAGTGATTTCTGGTAAAGACCTTAATTGAATTATGATGCACACCCTTGTAGAAAATGCATTATTTTTGGTTAATAAAAAACAAACAATTTACCTGTTCAGGTTTTATAATACAGTTATACATCAGGATATTATTTTTGACGATATATCGCAATATTATTATTATTATTATTTAAATGGTTCCAATATGTATTTATAGCTTTGATTTAATTTCCTTCTTTGTAATTGCACAATAACTGCCCACACAAAACAATTTGTGCCTTACAGGTAATCCTCTCAGTGTTTACTGCTTCACTAGAGGGACACCTGTTCTTATTTACGGATACGTCACAAAAAAATGTTGTCGCACCGGTTAGTGAGGCATGTACTCTAGCATGTTATTGTGTAACCCCTGAACTTTTCAATGTGAACCTCTCAGTCAACACTAGTGTTCCCTTTGCAACACAGGTAGTTGTACCCCTTACAGTGAATATTTACCATTTTCATCTATCACAAATAATACCCTGCATCACTGATGCAATTTTCACCAGTATGTGGTACATTTTAACAACTCTTAGTACAAACCTCAAAATAGATAATCAAAAAGGCAGTTCTTTCAAAACTCTAAGTACAACACACAAAATCCTACACACACTTTTTCACCAAACTTAATCATCCAGAAATACATGTTTCACATTGTTCATATTAAGTCATTGTATTTTACAATGCAATGCTCATATTACTTTTGAGAACTACATAATTAAAATATATGTCTGTAAAGTATAAGCTTCTCACTGTAATCAGTGCCTGGAATCTGGTTCAGGTTATTAATCTACCTACCAGGGTGTTTACAAATAATACAGAAACAAGATCATCCACATGTATTGATCACATTTTTGCTAATACTGTAGGACTTTGTTCTAAAGCTATATCCGTACCCATTAGTTGCAGTGATCACAATATAGTGGCTATATCCAGGAAAGACAAAGTTCCGAAAGCTGGGCCTAAAATGATATTTAAGAGATTATACAAAAGGTTTTGCTGTGACTTATGTGGATGATGTTAAAAATCTTTGTTGGTCTGATGTGATTAATAAGGAGCATCTAGACGCTGCACTTGATGAATTTATAAAATGTATTCTTCCAATTATTAATAAACATGCACATGTTAAGAAACTGACTGTTAGAACTGTTAAGGCTCCATGGATTGATGAGGAATTTAAAAACTGTATGGTTGAAAGAGATGGGGCAAATGTAGTGGCTAATAAGTCTGGCTGCACATCTGACTGGCTGAATTACTGCAAATTGGGAAATGATGTGACTAAACTCAACAAAAATAATAATAAACTGTATTATGAAGCCAAGATCGATGATATAAAGAATGATGGAACCATTTGATGTTGCCAATTATTTTAATGATTATTTCATTGGCAAAGTGGGCAAACTTAGGCAGGACTTATGTATTAAAAACCAAATAATGAAAAAAAGCATTGCAAGTTGGAATTTTGTAGTTAGTGTGGGAGAGGTGGAAAAATTATTGTTATTGATCAATAATGACAAACCTCCTGGCATTGACAACTTAGACGGAAAGCTACTGAAAATGGTAACTGACTCTATAGCCACTCCTTTCTGTCATATTTTTTATCTGAGCTTGGAGGAAAGTGTTTGTCCTCAGGCCTGGAGGGAAGACCAATTCATTCCGCTACCCAAGAGTGGTAAAGCAGCCTTTACTGGTTCTAACTGCAGACCTATCAGCTTGCTGCCAGCTCTGAGCAAACTGTTGGAAAAAATTGTGTTTGACCAAATACAATGCTATTTCTCTGTTAACAAATTAACAACAGACTTTCAGAATGCTTATAGAGAAGGGCACTCAACATGTATTGCACTGACACAAATGTCTGATGATTGGTTGAAAGAAATTGATAATAACAAGATTGTGGGAGCTGTCCTGTTTGATTTCAGTGCAGCCTTTGACATTATTGACCATAACCTGTTGTTGAGAAAACGTATGTGTTATGGCTTTTCAACATCTGCCATATCTTGGGTTCAGAGCTATCTATCTAATAGAACAGAGGATTTTCTTTAATGGAAGCTTCTCTAATGTCAAACATGTAAAGTGTGGTGTACCGCAGGGCAGCTCTCTAGGCCCTCTACTCTTTTCTATTTTTCCAATGATCTGCAACTGGCAGTAAACAAAGCATGTGTGTCTATGTATGCTGATGATTCAACCATATACGCATCAGCAACCACAGCTAATGAAATCACTGAAACCCTTAACAAAAGGTTGCAGTCTGTTTTGGAAGGGGAGGCCAGTAGTAAACTGGTCCTGAACGTCTCTAAAACTAAGAGCATTGTATTTGGTACAAATCATTCCCTAAGTTCTGTAACTCAGCTGAATCTGGTAATGAATGGTGTGGCTGTTGAACAAGTTGAGAATACTAAATTACTTGGTTTTACCGTAGATTGTACCAGTACGGGAAAAAGTACAAAAGTGTATCCACTCACTACTGTAAGTCTTTCTGGAGAAGAGCGTCTGCTAATGACTAAAATGTAATTGTGATCTGTCATGGTTAAAACATAGATTCAATGGTTGTAAAGATAGGGAGAGGTCTGTCTGTAATAAAGAGATGCTCTGGTTTTATGACACCATACTCCAAAAAGCAAGTCCTGCAGGCTTTAGTTTTGTTTTATCTTGATTATGGTCCAGCCGCGTGGTCGAGTGCTGCAAGAAAATACGTAGTTAAGCTGCAGCTGCCCCAGAACAGAGCGGCATGTCTTGCTCGTCACTGTAATCAGAGGGCTAATATAAATACTATGCATGCCAGTCTCTCTTGGCTAAGAGTTGAGGAGAGACTGACTGCATCACTTCTTCTTTTTATAAGAAATATTAATATGTTGAAAATTCCAAATTGTTTGCATAGTCAACTTACACACAGCTCTGACACACACATTTACCCCACCAGATATGCCACCGGAGGTCATTTCACAGTCCGCAAATCCAGAACAAATTTGAGAAAGTGTACAGTTTTTATTGAGCTATTATTGCATGGAACTCCCTACCATCTCATATAGCTCAAATGAACAGCAAACCTGGTTTCAAAAAACAGATAAGCAACACCTCACGGCACAACACCTCACGGCACAATGCCTTTCCCCTATTTGACCTAGATAGTTTATGTGTATGTATTGATATGTAGGCTATGTGTGCCATTTGTAAATTGATGTAGTTCTGTCCTTGAGCTGTTCTTGTTTATTAATGTTCTGTATTATGTCATGTTTCATGTTTTCTGTGAACCAAAATTCCAAATACCAAACATAGAAAGTATGATATGTACTTGAATGTACTACTAAGATGATGACTATTATGTAACAAATCAAAGTTTTTTGGTCGCTTACAAAGATTAGCAGATGTTACAGCAGGTGTAGCGAAATGCTTGTTTTTCCAGCTCCTACAGTGCTGTAATACAATATCAATACAATACTCATTATATTTCATAGTAAATGTATATTTTTGGATCAGTGGTTGATTGATGAAAGATGTTTACAAACAAAATAAATGCACAATGAAAGGTTTTTAATTTAATACTGACTGCATTACAAGTTTTTAAAATTCAGCATATACTTGTGAAAATAGTACCAAAGTAATAAAAAACATACATAGACCTCTAAGGTATGCGGTAATCTCTTGGTGTCCTGAGCCAAGTTTCTGTTTACCTCATCCATCGTTTATATCACTTTATAAAACGTGTTTATCCCCTCCTCCCTCTTTTCTTTCTTGTCTTTCTTTTCTTCCCTTTTCTTTCCACTCCACTTTTTGAGTGTTAAAACATTGGAAACATGAATGAAAATTACAACTAAACCTAATCCAGGACTGAGTAATGTTTCTAGAGTGTTAGGCTACTGGCTATGGCAGTAATGTTTTCAAACGTGTTAGGTTACTGTCTATGACAGTAATGTTTTCAAACGTGTTAGGTTACTGTCTATGACAGTAATGTTTTCAAACGTGTTAGGTTACTGTCTATGACAGTAATGTTTTCTAACGTGTTAGGTTACTGTCTATGGAAGTAATGTTTTCTAGTGTGTTAGTTTACTATCTATGGCAGTAATGTTTTCTAACGTGTTAGTTTCCTGTCTATGGCAGTTTTCAAACGTGTTAGGTTACTGTCTATGACAGTAATGTTTTCAAACGTGTTAGGTTACTGTCTATGACAGTAATGTTTTCAAACGTGTTAGGTTACTGTCTATGACAGTAATGTTTTCTAACGTGTTAGGTTACTGTCTATGGAAGTAATGTTTTCTAACGTGTTAGTTTACTATCTATGGCAGTAATGTTTTCTAACGTGTTAGTTTACTATCTATGGCAGTAATGTTTTCAAACGTGTTAGGTTACTGTCTATGACTGTAATGTTTTCTAGCGTGTTAGGTTACTATCTATGGAAGTAATGTTTTCTAGCATGTTAGGTTACTGTCTATGGCAGTAATGTTTTCTAGCGTGTTAGGTTACTGTCTATGGCAGTAATGTTTCCAAGCATGTTAGGTTACTGTGTGTGAGTTTTCTGTGAACTCTTCCACCCCTCTCCATCTCTCTCTGTCTGCCATCTGCAAATACTGAAGTGTCTCAAGGCCAAGGGAACCCACCTAATCAGCCCATTCAGATTCTTCACTTCTCCAGCAATATTTGAACATGCATGTTGCTCTGCCTGTCTGTGTATTTGTGTGTGTGTGTTAATGTAAATTACTGTGATGGAACATTTTGTATGTGTGTTCTTTTTCATCTGATGTCCTGGTATACATGGATTCTTCATTTATTTGTGTTCAATTATTGTGCCTGCATACACATTAGTGTTTGTGTGGTGATTGTATACTTTCGTGATTGTGTGTGCCTGGGTGTACATGTGCAGGTGCACAGGACTATTTTTCAACAGGCAATTGAACTGGTTGAGTGTCAACAGCTTTAAGCCATCTACTGATAGCAGTGACCCAGCTCAGGCTTCTCCCAGCGCTTAACCTAGGTGGGGTAGTGATAACATGGTTCTCATTGAGAAATGTACACATAAGAACATAATTACAATCTAATGGGTTTCCAATGACCAAATGTGTATACATTGCACAAAGTCCATGGTCCAATTTGAGCTGAACAGAACTCCTACAGTACACTGTGCTTGACTGTAGCTTGTACACCTTGGATCTAGTTGGTGGTTCATTATATAATAATTTCTGATCCTTGTTTTTTACATGTTTATTATTCTCATGCAACCTCACAATGCGGGTTGCACATGTATGCAAATGCTGGGCTATAGCAAAAATGTGCAACCCTGTGGGTGTCCAGGACCAGGATAGAAGAGCACTGGTCTAATGTAGCACGCTGCTAAATTAGTGTTCAGGAATGTCCCTTGACCCTCTAACAAGGTAGAGTCAGTGTGCACTGTCTGGCTCTGTGTGTGTTCACATTCCTCCATACTAGAGTCAGCACCTGTGACCCCCCCCCCCCGCATACACCCTCTCTCTTTCTCTAACATCCATTCACAGGGAAATATTGTGATGAGCCTTAAGAAACTATAATTTCACTCTGGACCTAACACTATTTGAACCCCCGTCTCTCTCTCTCTCTCTCTCTCTCTCTCTCTCTCTCTCTCTCTCTCTCTCTCTCTCTCTCTCTCTCTCTCTCTCTCTCTCTCTCTCTCTCTCTCTCTCTCTCTCTCTCTCTCTCTCTCACAAACACAATAAAGTGTCTACTATCTCTGCTTTACTGCTTTATGATGTCTGGGCCTGCTCATTGGACTGCTCACACACTATGCTACTTTCTCCAGAATCACCTGCTAGCTTTTACTGATTGTTATTTCCTGTGTGAAGCGAATTAACTAGTACATGTTAACACACTCCTAGCACATGTCTGTGTGACTCCTCACAGTCTCCAGATTTAATGCTGAACATTTATTTCAGATAATTGTGAGAGCACAGGAACACAGCACATAGACAACATGTAAAAAGTGCAAATGGACTTGACAACATGGTCTATTTACAGTACCTCATGTTAGTTAAAGTTCAATGTCCCATCAAACCCAACACAGTATATCTTGTTCTTGGAGACATATCTGTCTGTGAATCTGTGAATAAATAACTTATTGATATATATATGGAAAAATATTAATGGAACAGCAACAGCAACTACAATTAAAAAACACATGTTATTATCCAGTTAGCCTCTCTTCCTTCCTCTCTCCCTCTTTCACTTTTTCTCTCTCTCTCTTTGGACATCTGGCTAAGATTTGATTAGCAAAACAGTCTCAGTTGCAATGACATTGAAAGGGAAAAGGACTGGACTCCTACAGTCCACAATTAACAAGGCCTTGTAGGTCTGCCCCAGAGACAGTCAGTCACTGTATTATATGTAGCACTAGCCTAAAGGGAATGAGAAGGAAATGTGAACAAGTTATTTATTATTCCTAGCACTAACATGTATTAGTCATAGTCAGATTTGACTGTAAGTTGTGACCTGATGTGTTACATCAAAACTACACATAGGCTAGAGTTAAAAATTGAAATCCTTAAAACTGAAGAACTGTCTTTACCCATCTTTCCCCCAGTGATATGCTCCGGCACCCAAAATGCACTAAGCGTGACAGGAAGTTCACAGACGCAGTACACGCTAATGAAGGAGATGTACAGTGGCTGTGAGATCGTCATGGGTAACCTGGAGATCACCATGATGGAACACTGGAGGGACTTCACCTTTCTTCAGGTGAGGGGATGAACAGGTGGATGAATGGCAACAGGATGTGTGTGTGTCTTGCACCAGGAGAATGTATCATCTACTCCAGTCAATAGAAGTCTATATATATAGTGCCAACACTAAACACACAATCAGACATGTCAGGCCACACTTCCCTCTGGGGCACAGAGAACAACACAGAGATTTTATCATTGTGTGTCTCTTGTGGATGATGTCACTGTCTCCTGTACACAATGAGTCCTCTTACATTCCCCTGTGAAACCTTTATCACTGTGGCGCGGCCATGGTAACTGATCACACAGCCATGGTAACTTAACACAAAGCCATGAAAACCAGTTAGTTATCCGTAAACAGAGCCATATACTGTATATGCCTCTGCCTGTAACTAGTTTCTGTCATGGCACAGGTATAGGATCTTAATTTGAGCCAGTTTGGTACAGCAGGAAAATTATCCTGCAGCAACAGGAAGTGTAAAATATTATGTGGATTATAATTAATGGACATTTTTGTGTAGGAGTTAATACATTCAAAAGCCTTTTTAAACCTCAAATACACTACAAGTTCTCCTGCAACAGGGTGATCAAATTAAGATCCCACATCTGTACTGTAGTTACCTAATGTTACGGCTGTCATGGTAACAATTGATGAGTGAGAGAGTAAGAGGGCTGTTGTGATGTTATAGTCAAAGTTGTTGAATTTTAGAATTAATATGTCAGGCTACCATACAGTACATGATCCGCTACATCAGGTATTCCCAAACTGGGGCATGCGTACGCAATGCCGTCGGAGATACACCAAATAAAAACGTGATTCATATTTTAAAAAATATGTATATAAAAATATATATATAATTCTTCACATTTTCAAACAGTACATTTATATTTTCCAATGGGGCTATACATTTGGGTGAGTTTTTTTTCTCGCCTGAGTAGCCTCATTTCACTACCAAAAATAAAATTAAACCATCTAGTGTTCAGTGAAATAACAACACAATGTCAAATACAGGTAGCCTAGTCAAATAATTAACATCCAATCACATTAACCGTTACTCTCTCACGGGAAACCTTCACTCTTGCGCAGACATTTAGAAACGAAACATGACAATTTAAAAAATAAGCCACATTAGTTTTTTGAGCGAGAATAAAGACTTTTGAGTAGTAAGACATGTATAAAAGCAACAGATACCATTAATAAGAAGGGGCTAGAAGCGTCTTATATGGTGAGCTACCAAGTCCCTAGGACAGGCAAGCCCCATACTATTGTGGAGGACTTCATTTTTCTTGTTGCCGCAGATATGGCTGGGACAATGCTGGGGGAAAAGGCCAAAAAACTATACAGACAATGCCATCAAACAACACTGTTTCACAACGCATCAGTGACATGGCAGGAGATGTTTTGAAACAATTACTGCTTCGCATACAAGCCAGTAAACTATATGCTTTACAGCTGGATGATTCAACAGATGTGGTGGTCCTGGCACAGCTCCTGGTATATGTCCATTACGTTTATGGGGGGTCAATTAAGGAATTATACCCTGATGAAGACAGCTTCTCTGTCGAAACGTTGATTATTAGGTTATTCAATTATTGCATCTGAGCTCCTAGAGTGTGCGGCTCTTCTTTAATTTTTAAGTGCCACCACCTCACCTAAAAAGGTGTACGTTTCTTTCGCCTCTGGGTCAATTAAGGAAGACATCTTCTTCTGCAAACCACTGAAAACCAGGACAACATGAGAGGATATTTTTTTAAGTACTGGACAGCTTTGTGACATCAAATGGACATTGGTGGTCAAGATGTGTTGGTATCTATACTGATGGCGCAAAAGCCATGACAGGGCGACATAGTGGAGTGGTAACTCGCGTGCAAGCAGTTGCTCCCGGCGCCACTTGGGTACACTGCAGCATCCACAGAGAGGCTCTTGCTGCCAAAGGAATGCCTGACAGCTTGAAAGATGTTTTTGACACTACAGTGAAAATTGTTAACTTTGTTAAAGCAAGGCCCCTGAACTCTTTCTCAACCATGTAACGCTTTTACATATGACAGAAGTGCCTGGTTATCAAGGGGCAAAGTATTGACACGTTTTTTTTTATCAAGAGATGAGCTAAAACTTTTCTCACTGACCATAATTTTCACTTGTCTGACCGCTTGCATGATGAGAGTTTCTCACACGACTGGCCTATCTGAGTGATGTTTTTTCTCGCCTGAATGATCTGAATCTAGGATTACAGGGACTCTCCTCAATTTAATTCAATGTGCGGGACAAAATTGAGGCTTGGATTAAGAAGTTGAGGCTCTTTTCTGTCTGCATTAACAAGGACAACACACAGGTCTTTCCATCATTGTATGATTTTATGTGCGCAAATTAACTCAAGCTTACGGACAATGTCAAATGTGATATAGCGAAGCACCTGAGTGAGCTCGGTGCACAATTACGCAGGTACTTTCCTGAAACAGACGACACAAACAACTGGATTCGTTATCCCTTTCATGCCCTGCCTCCAGTCCACTTACCAATATCTGAACACGAGAGCCTCATCGAAATTGCAACAAGCAGTTACGGGACTATAAAAAGTTTGGGAACCACTGCGCTACATAAATGTTCTTTACTCCGCATACTATAGAGATACTTGCATGCAGGATTTTTTCCCCAGCCCAGTTCTAACACACCTGATTGAGCAAATCAAGGTCTTGATGTGTAGTTGATTCAATTGAATCAGGTGACAAATGCCTGCTCACACTGCAGCTCTCCAAGATCAACAATGAGGAACATATCCGTATCCTGTTTCCGTCTACAGTAACACCTTTTTCTTTCCGCTTTCTCTTTTCCTCTTTCCTTCTTCCCTGACCTCTTCTCCCCCGTAGTCTATTAGAGAAGTGACGGGCTACATCCTCATTGCCATTAACCAGTTCAGCCGGCTGCCGCTGGACCAGCTCCGTGTCATAAGAGGCACCACTCTGTACGAGGAGCGCTTTGCTCTGGCTGTCCTCGTCAACTACCAAAAGGACGGCCAACACGGACTGAAGGAGCTGGGCCTCACACACCTCACAGGTACGCACGCACGCACACACACACACACACATTTTTTTTTATTGTGATGAAGATAAGTCTTTAAGTGATACACATCATCATCATGAACAGCAACATGGTTATCATAGTCCACATGCCAACTACCATACGGACTTCAGTAGCAGGATTGGGGTAAATTCCAGTCAATCCAGGAAGTACAATGAAATTCAAATTTCAATTCCCAACTGTAGCATGAGAGATGAGAGGAGGCACTGCGGAGAGAGAAATACAAATTTGTGCCCGTTTTGATTTGGTTACTCACCAACGTGTTCTGGCCTGTTAAACTAATTGTTTGTCTTCCTTTGTGTGTGTGTATGTGTGTGTGTGTGTGTTCCAAAGAGATACTGGAGGGAGGGGTGCAGATCATTCAGAATAAGTTCCTGAGCTATACCCCTCAGGTGAACTGGTTGGACATAGTGAAGGATAGAGACTCTGAAGTCATCATCAACGAGAACGGGCCTGAACGTGAGTATAGCAGGAGGTAGATGGTAGTACTCACAGAAATGACATGTATTCAGATTAGTGCTAGGACTGCTACTATATACACTACTGTTCAAAAGTTTGGGGTCCCTTAAAAATGTCCTTATTTTTGAAAGAAAAGCAAATTTTTTGTCCATTAAAATAACTTAAAATTGATCAGAAATACAGTGTAGTCATTGTTAATGTTGTAAATTACTATTGTTGCTGGAAATGGCAGATTTTTTAATGGAATATCTATATAGGCATACAGAGGCCCATTATCAGCAACCATCAATGATGTTAGCACAGCTGAAAACTGTTGTGCTGATTAAAGAAGCAATAAAACTGGCCTTCTTTAGACTAGTTGAGTATCTGTAGCATCAGCATTTGTGGGTTCGATTACAGGCTCAAAATGGCCAGAAACAATGAACTTTCTTCTGAAACTCGTCAGTCTATTCTTGTTCTGAGAAATGAAGGCTATTCCATGCAAGAAATTGCCAAGAAACTGAAGATCTGGTACAACACTGTGTACTACTCACTGCACAGAACAGCGCAAACTGACTTTAACCAGAATAGAAAGAGGAGTGGGAGACCCCGGTGCACAACTGAGCAAGAGGACTAGTACATCAGAGTGTCTAGGTTGAGAAACAGACACCTCACAAGTCCTCGACTGGCAGCTTCATTAAATAGTACCCGTAAAACACCAGTCTCAATGTCAACAGTGAAGAGGCGACTCCGGGATGCTGGCCGTCTTCTTCTATGTTTTTGTGTGATGTAGTTTCTACATTTTCTAAAATGTCTGACATGTTTTTCAGAGCCATGTGATGAGGCATGCGGAGGTCCATGTTGGGGGCCCAGGAATGACACCTGCCAGAGCTGTGAGTCACTTTTGACCCCTGGCTCTCATTTTCTGACAACACTAGATAGCTTCGCTCTCATGTAATGTCCTACAACCCAGCTCAGTCAGTTTGCATGGCTCAAAGTTCTCTCTATCTCTCTCTCTGCCCCCCCCCCCCCAGTGACGAAGACAGTGTGTGCCCCTCAGTGTAATGGCCGCTGCTTCGGGAGGAGTCCTAGTGAATGCTGTCATATGGAGTGTGCAGGAGGTTGCACCGGACCCCTGGATACCGACTGCTTTGTGAGTTTGCTATACACACAAACACACCGCAAAGAAGTCTTAAAAGTTGCTCTGATAGTCATTGCATAGAAATTAATGGGTTAAAACTATATTACTAAGCAATGCATACCGTATCATATAACTGTGCTTTTTCTCTACCCAGGCCTGCCGTAACTTCAACAACTCAGGCTCCTGTGTGCCCCAGTGTCCCCAGACCCTCATCTACAACAAGCACACCTTCAAACTGGAGCCCAACCCCAGCGCCAAGTACCAGTACAGTTCCATCTGTGTGGCCCAGTGCCCCAGTGAGTCCACACACAGCATGCTCTCCCCACTTCCCCTCACCAGTCAACTCCTGGTCATAACCATGACCATCATGTCTCACTCATTATCCTCATTCAATCTATCAATTTTCTAGCATGGTCCAAACTTCCTGTGGATTTCCCTGTGGATTGTAATGATTTGGTTTTCTCCCTTTACCTGTCCCTCTGCCCCACTCTTTCTCTCTCACCATACATTCCTCCTCAGCTAATTTTGTGGTGGACGGGAGCTCGTGTGTGAGCAGCTGCCCTTCTTATAAGACGGAGATGGAGAAGAAAGGAGTGAAGAGATGTGAGCCCTGTGGAGGCCTCTGTCCCAAAGGTACCCGGCTGTCCAGTGCCCACACATACACCCTTCAACTATCATTGCTTTATAGAGAGTCTTCTACTCCAGCAACCTGCCCTTTTCTCTTCTCCTTTCTTCTCCCCTCTCCTCTCCTCAAATCTCTAGCTTGTCAAGGAACAGGCACAGCCTCCAGGCAGACAGTGGACTCTCAGAACATTGACAGTTTCATCAACTGCACCAAGATCCAGGGTAGCCTTCACTTCCTGGTCACTGGGATTAAAGGGTGAGTGACAGCAGCAATATTCTATCAAAATGGCATGGCATGGGGTAGTCTAGCTGCCTCTGGAGCACATGTATGATGTATTGCTACCAGCTTAGGTTCCAATCTGGCCCAATGTTTTTACAGCACTCTCCTACCTTTCAGCTCTAGCTCTTTCTATCCAATAAACATACAAAATACTTAAATATATACAGTACCAGTAAATCTACTCATTCAAGGGTTTTTATTTATTTTTTACTATTTTCTACAATGTAGAATAGTAAGGAAAACATCAAAACTATGAAATAACACATATGGAATCATGTAGTAACCAAAAAAGTGTTAAATCAAAATATGTTATTTAAGATTCTTCAAAGTTGCCACCCTTTGCCTTGATGACAACTTTGCACACTCTTGGCATTCTCTCAACCAACTTCATGAGGTAGTCACCTGGAATGCATTTCAATTAACAGGTGTGCCTTGTTAAGTTAATTTGTGGAATTTCTTTCCTTCTTCATGCGTTTGAGGCAATCAAATCAAAATCCAATCCTATTGTATGTGTCACATGCACCGAATACAACAGGTGTGGACCGCACAGTGAAATGCTTACTTACAAGCCCTTAACCAGCAATGCAGTTTTAAGAAAATTCCAGAAGAATAACAAATAATTAAAGAGCAGCAGTAAATAACAATAGTGGGGCTATATACAGGGGGTACAGGTACAGAGTCAATGTGCAGGGACACCGGTGTCGAGGTAACTAAGGTAATCTGTACATGTAGGTAAAGTTATTAAAGTGACTAGATAATAACCGAAAGTAGCAGCAGCATATAGGGTGGGGGCAATGCAAATAGCCTGTTCAGGAGTCTTATGGCTTGGGGGTAGAAGCTTCTTGGACCTAGACTTGGTGCTCCGGTACTGCTTGCCGTGCGGTAGCAAAGAGAAAAGTCTATGAGTAGGGAGGCTGGAGTCTTTGACCATTTTTAGGGCCTTCCTCTGACACCGCCTGGTGTAGAGATCCTGGATGGCAGGAAGCTTAGCCCCTGTGATGTACTGGGCCATACGCACTACCCTCTGTAGTGCCTTGCGGTTGGAGGCCGAGCAGTTGCCATACCAGGCAATGATGCATTCCATCAGAATGCTCTCGATGGTGCAGCTGTAAAACCTTTTGAGGATCTGAGGACCCATGCCAAATCTTTTCAGTCTCCTGAGGGGGAATAGGTTTTGTCGTTCCCTCTTCACGACTGTCTTGGTGTGCTTGGACCATGTTTGTTTGTTGGTGATGTGGACGCCAAGGAACTTGAAGCTCTCAACCTGCTTCACTACAGCCCCGTCGATGATAATGGGGATGTGTTCGGTCCTCCTTTTCCTGTAGTACACAATCATCTCTTTTGTCTTGATCATATTTAGGGAGAGGTTGTTGTCCTTGCACCACACGGTCAGGTTTCTGACCTCCTCCCTATAGGCTGTCTCGTCATTGTCGGTGATCCGGCCTACCACTGTTGTGTCATCTGCATACTTAATGATGGTGTTGGAGTCAAGTCCACGATCCAGTTGCAGAGGGAGGTGTTTAGTCCCAGGGTCCTTAGCTTAGTGATGAGCTTTGACGGCACTATGGTGTTGACTGCTAAGTTGTAGTCAATGAATAGCGTTATCACATAGGTGTTCCTTTTGTCCAGGTGGGAAAGGGCAGTGTAGAGTGCAATAGAGATTGCATCATCTGTGGATCTGTTGGGGCGGTATGCAAATTGGAGTCGGTCTAGGGTTTCTGGGATAATGGTGTTGATGTGAGCTATGAGCAGCCTTTAAAAGCATTTCATGGTTACAGAGTACTATGGGTTGGTATTCATTTAAGCAGGTTACCTTTGTTTTCTTGGACACAGGGACTATGGTGGTCTACTTGAAACCTGTTGGTATTACAGACTCAGACAGGGAGAGGTTGAAAATGTCAGTGAAGACACTTGCCAGTTGGTCAGCGCATGCTCGGGGTACGTGTCCTGGTAATCCGTCTAGCCCTGCGCTCTTGTGAATGTTGACCTGTTTAAAGGTCTTACTCACATCTGCTGAGGAGAGCGGGATCACAGTCGTCTGGAACAACTGATTCTCTCATTCATGTTATTCAGCTCGTCTGGTAGACTCGTATCACTCGGCAGCTCTCGGCTGTGCTTCCCTTTGTAGTCTAATAGTTTGCAAGCCCTGCCACGTCCGAAGAGCGTCGGAGCCGGTGTAATATGATTCAATCTTAGTCCTGTATTGAAGCTTTGCCTGTTTGATGGTTCGTCGGAGGGCATAGCGGGATTTCTTATAAGCTTCCAGGTTAGAGTCCCGCTCCTTGAAAGCGGCAGCTCTACCCTTTAGCTCAGTGCGAATGTTGCCTATAAGCCATGGCTTCTGATTGGGGTATGTACTTACAGTCACTGTGGGGACGACTCCATCGATACACTTATTGATGAAGCCAGTGACGGATGTGGTGTACTCCGCAAAACAGTCCTGTAGTTTAGCATCTGCTTCATTTGACCACTTTTTTTAAAGACAAAGTCACTGGTGCTACCTGCTTTCATTTTTGCTTGAAAGCAGGAATCAGGAGGATAGAATTATGGTCAGATTTGCCAAATGGAGGGCGAGGGAGAGCTTTGCACTCTGTGTGGAGTAAAGGAGTTGTTTTCCCTCTGGTTGCACATTTAACATGCTGATAGAAATTAGGTAAAACTGATTTAAGTTTCACTGCATTAAAGTCCCTGGCCATTAGGAGCGCCACCTTTGGATGAGCGTTTTCCTGTTTGCTTATGGCGGTATACTACAACGTTTCAGGTAAGACCCAAATTCAGACTGTGTTCAGGTAACAATGTTTATTACAGCAATGAGCAGGCAAACAACAGGTCAAGGACGGCAGGGGTCAATAATCCAGAGTGGTGGGGCAAAAATACAGAACGGCAGGCTGGCTCATGGTCAGGTCAGGCAGAGGTCGGTAATCCAGAGGGGCTATAGCGGTGTGCCAGCGCATCCGGCTTAACATCCTTGGGTACTGGTGGGTGTTGCGGATGCAAAGTGGCCCGGGCCTTACTGAATCCTCCCGGAGGTCCTGATACACCGCGGGAATGGCGGAGATGTCCGGGGCAGAACGGGCTCCAGCCCACAATGGCACCACTAGACCAGTCAATCGAGGGATTGTGTCACTGGAGCCAAGAGAATCCCAATAACAAAGGAACCTGCTGAGAATCAATTAACAGGAATTGGATCGTCTCGCTGTGGTTCCCGACACTCGTAGGTTGATGGAGGTGGTATGGTGGGTGACCCGGCCTATAGAACACCCGTCTAGCGCTCTAACATTCATGGGAAAGGAGAGGGGTTGAGTGGGGATGCCCAGCTCGGACGCCAGGGAAATGTCCGTAAGACTCATATCGCCCCCCCGAGTCGATGAGTATCTGGAGAGACTTGGACTGGTCCCCCCCCACAGCAGGGTGGCATGGAGAGGGGGGAGATTAGGGGGAGAAGCTAAATTGTCCTTAGGACCCACCAGAGTACTCATCCCTACCAATTAGCTAGGTCTTTTGAAGGGACAGGTAGACACATAATGATAGGCAGTACCGCAATACAGACAATACAGACTCTGGGTGTTAAGTCTGCATACTCGTTCGGCTGGAGACAGCCTAGCCCTGCTGAGCTGCTTTGGCTTGGGAAGAGGTAAACTGGCAGTCTGGGACGTAGACGCCGGGGACTTCCTGAGTCCATCAGATGCAAGGTGGGATCCTTGAGTGAGAGATTGGGACAGCAATCAGACCTCTTCTCCCTCCTACGTTCCCATAGCCGTCCATCGAGCCGGATGGTCAAAGCGATGAGTGAGTCGAGATCCATCAGTAGTTCCCGGGCTGCAAGCTCGTCCTTTACTTCCTCCGATATTCCGTGCAGGAAAGTGTCGAACAGCGCTTTCGGGTTCCAGGCACCCTCCGCTGCTAGCGTGTGGAAATCCACCGCATAGTCAGCCCCACTGAGGGAGTCTTGCCAAAGCTGGAGTAACCTCTGGGCAGCTTCTCCACTGGACACCGGCGCCTCAAACTTTTGTCACCTCCGACCACGAATACCTCCAGACTGAGGCAGATGGCGGATTGTTGCTCCCACACCAACGTGGCCCAGGCGAGTGCCCTCCCGGACACCAACGTAATGATGTACGCTATCCTCGAGCGGTCCAAGGGGAACGAAGAAGGCTGCAGCTTGAAAACAAGGGAGCACTGGGACAGAAAGGCCCAACAGGTTCTGGAATCTCCATCGTAGGGCTCCGGGGGTGGTAAGTGGGGTTCCTGGGAAACCGGGGTGATGGCGCTGCTACCAGCCGGGTACCAGGCGTACAAAGCTAGGTCGTGACATTCAGCCACGGCCTGAAACCCTTCCATCAGACCGCGAAGCAACTCCTTATGCCTACCAATGGTGGCTCCTTGGGAGAAGATGGCATTGCGGAGCTGGTCCAAGTCTGCTGGGTAAGTCATGGCCAGTTCGTACTATAACATTTCAGGTAAGACCCGAATGCAGACTGTGTTGAAGTAACAATGTTTATTACAGTAACAGGGGCAGGCAACTGACAGTGCAAGGCAGGCAGGGTTCGATAATCCAGAGTGGTGGGGCAAAGGTACAGGATGGCAGGCAGGCTCAGGGTCAGGAAGAGGTTGGTAATCCAGAGTAGGGGCAAAGGTACAGGACGGCAAGCAGGGTCAGGGACAGGCAGAATAGTCAAGCAGGTGGACAGGCAAGGGTCAGAACCAGGAGGGCGAGAAAAAGAGAGACTGGGGAAAAGCAGAAGGAGAAGTTGACTTGACAAACAAGACGAACTGGCAACAGACAAACAGAGAAAACAGGGATAAATGCACAGAGGATAATGGGGAAGATGTGCGACACCTGAAGGGGGGTGGAGACAATCACTGATGAAACAGATCAGGGCGTGACATATACAGCTCATTGAGTGAGGTTTTAGTGCCCGCATCAGTCTGTGGTGGTATGTAGACAGCTATGAAAAATACAGATGAAAACTCTCTAGGTAGATGGTGTGGTGTACAGCTTATCATGAGATACTCTACCTCAGGCGGGCAAAACCTCGAGACTTCCTTAGATATTGTGCACCAGCTGTTGTTTACAAATATGCATAGGTTCCCACTCTGTGTCTTACCAGAGGCTGCTGTGTTATTCTGCCGATAGTGTATAACCTGCAAGCTGTATGTTATTAATGTCGTCGTTCAGCCACGACTTTGTGAAACGTAAGATATTACATTTTTTAATGTCCCGTTGGTAGGATATACGTGCTTTCAGTTTATCCCAATGATTTTCCCAATGATTTTCCAGCGATTGAACGTTGGCTAGCAGTACGGATGGCAAAGGCAGATTAGCATGATCCTCACAAGGCACCCCGATCTCTTTCCACAAAATCTCAGTTTCTATCTCCAGCTAATGACAGGGATGAGGGCGTTTGGAGTATATCCTTCCCATCCGACTCATTAAATTCTTCGCCCAATTCGAGGTGAGTAATCGCTGTTCTGATGTCCAGAAGGTGGCAGCAACATTATGTATGTACAAAATAATTTACAAACAACACGGGAACAAAAATAATAATTGCACGGTTGGTTAAGAGCCAATAAAAGGGCAGCCATCCCCTCAGGCGCAATCAGTGGCGTTGTGACAGGGTAGGGGTGGTATACAGAAGATAGCCCTATTTGGTAAAAGACCAAGTCCATGTTATGGCAAGAACAACTCAAATAAGCAAAGAAAAATGACAGTGCATCATTACTTTAAGACATGAACAGCAGTCAATCCAGAAAATGTCAAGAACTTTTAAAGTTTTTAAGTGCAGTTGCAAAAACCATCAAGCGCTATGATGAAACTGGCTCTCATGAGAACCCCCACAGGAAAGGAATACCCAGAGTTACTTATGCTGCAGATGATAAGTTCATTAGAGTTACCAGCCTCAGAAATTGCAGCCCAAATAAATGCTTCACTGAGTTCAAGTAACAAACACATCTCAGCATCAACTGTTCAAAGGAGACTGCGAGAATCAGGCCTTCATGGTCAAATTGCTGCAAAGAAACCACTACTAAAGGACACCAATAATAAGAAGAGACTTGCTTGGTCAAAGAAACACAAGCAATGGACATTAGGTGGGTGAAAATCTGAGAGACTGAGTTCAAATTTGAGATTTTTGGTTCCAACCGCCGGGTCTTTGTGAGATGCAGAGTAGCTGAATGGATGATATCCGCTTGTGTGGTTCTCACCGTGAAGCATGGATGACGCTGTGTAGGTGCTTTGCTTTGCTGGTGACACTGTCAGTGAATTCAAGGCACACTTAACCAGCCTGGCTACCACAGCATTCTGTAGCGATATGCCATCCCATGCCATCCCGTTTGCGCTTAGTGGGACGATCATTTGTTTTTCATCAGGACAATGACCCAACACACCTCCAGGCTCTGTAAGGGCTATTTGACCAAGAAGGAGAGTGATGGAGTGCTGCATCAGATGACCTGGCCTCCACAATCACCCGACCTCAACCCAATTGAGATGGTTTGGGATGAGTTTGACCGCAGAGTGAAGGGTTAAGCAGCCAACAAGTGCTCAGCATATGTGGGAACACCTTCAAGACAGTTGGACAAACTTTCCAGGTGAAGCTGGTTGAGAGAATTCCAAGAGTGTACAAAGCTGTCATTAAGGCAAAGGGTGGCAACTTTGAAAAATCTTAAATCTTAAATATATTTTCATTTGTTTTAACACTTTTTTGGTTTCTACATGATTCCATATGTGTTATCTCATAGTTTCTACAATGTAGAAAATAATAAAAATAAAGAAAAACCTTGGAATGAGTAGGTGTGTCCAAACTTTTGACTGCTGCTGTATACATATTCAAAATGGCACAGTAATGTCAACTTGATGTGTTCACCTTTCAATGGACCTCACTATTTATGTTGGATGATCTTCTATACACAGTGATCCCTACAACAACATCACAGCTTTGGACCCAGAGAAACTGAAGATCTTCAGAACTGTGAGAGAGATCACAGGTGTGTGCTTGTGTGTATGTTGAAGTTTCAAATGCATGTGTCTGTTTAGTGGCAGCAGTGTGAGTGATATGATGTATTCGTGTTTGGAAGGTGTTCTGTGTTTTAACACCTTCTGCGGTTGCCAGACGTTCTGAGTATCCAGTCGTGGCCTGAAAATCTGACTGACCTGTCGGTGTTCTCCAACTTGGGAACCATACAAGGAAGAACCCTCTACAGGTGACCATCTATCTCTGTCTTTCTCACTCTCTGACATTAGACTTGTGTCTTTGTCTCTCTGCACTTAAGAAATATCACTTTCTACAGTATGTGTCCACTGAACCCATTTCCATCTCCATCTGTGCTTAACTGCATTGTAGACATGCATGCATAGACTGCCCTGTTGTGTCTTGTGTGTCTTGTCACCACTTTCTCTCATCCCCTTTCACCCCATTTATCATCCCCTGCTCTTGCTCCCCTTTCTCTCGGTCTCTTCTCTCTTTCTCTATTCCTCTCTCGCTCTCTCTATTCCTCTCTCGCTCTCTCTATTCCTCTCTCGCTCTCTCTCATTTGTTCCATCAGCGGCAGACACTCTAAAAAGTCCAGTAGTGTGTGTGACAGTTGTTTTACTAATCTATCTGACTACTAATCTTCCTGATACTGTGTGAACTGAAAAAACAGCGTCATACTCAGACAATGCTAAACAAAACAAAAATCCTCTGAAGTGGTTACGAGTGGTCTTGAACTGTATGAGAAGTGTCTCAGCTGGTGATGGGTGGGGGATTTTAGTGTAGTTGAGGTATAATCCTCATGATTGTATTTTGAACTTGATCATACCTTATGACCACCAGTGGAGGTCAGTGCTGTTTAAGATGAGAGAGGACAATTTATTTTTTATGAGCATGGCCTTATTTCTATTACAGCATATTGGATGACTGTCATTCATATTCTGTTCACCCAGTTCAATGTAACATGTTATAGGTGTAGGCTATTACATGATCCTCTAATTTTCCATATACCCATCATGAGGTTGCTACAACCTAGCTTATGAATGAAAGTTTACAACGTAGGAGCACACAGGTCGAGAGACAAATTTGAGGTGACAGACAGTGACATTCAATACCGCCTTGCACGCTTTTGCCTGCAACTAGCTGATATAGGCTGTGATCATTAGTCCAACAGTTGCAAACGAGAGTTTCTCTTGGACAAATTCAGGTGTGTTTATCCCCGTTTTGTTGTGTTCGCTTACGTTTAAGGAACGTTTTCAACAGAATCGACAGAATGATTACACCCCTGATCACGTGTAACAGAGTTCACTCTCATAACACCCACCTTGTATTCCTGCTCTTCCCTTCGCTTGTGGACTTCAATGCACAACAAATCAGCTGTATGCAACCAGGCGAAAAAACCTTTCCAAGCCAAACCTCTACAAACAGCCTACATCGTTATCACCATAAGCTAAAGTAACGTCATAGTCAGCATAGCTAAAATAACTAACATGTTAGTAAACCCGCTAAAATCATACAGTAAAGTTAGTGTACAGTCAGTAAGCAGTTACACCGGCAGGCCCCGGTGACAATAAATTACTAATACCAAAAGCTTAACTTGTGTAACGATCGTCATATGAAGAAGTGGACCAAAACGCAGCATGGTAAGTGTTCATGATAAATGTAATACTCAAAAGACTCTAACAAAATAACAAAGAGGGGAAAACCGAAACAGTCCTGTCAGGTGCAGACACTAAACAGAAAACAACTACCCACGAAACCCAAATGAAAAAGGACAACTTTTATATGATCCCCAATCAGAGACAACGATGGACAGCTGCCTCTGCTTGGGAACCACACCAACATAGAAATAAAGAAACTAGATTGCCCACCCTAGTCACAGTGACAACTTGACTTGGAAGAGTTCCAGTGTTGTGTTGGAAAGTCATAGCCAGCTAGCTAACATAGCATCCCTCTGTTTGAGCAGGGTGTTTCAGTAGGCTAAACTAGCTAGCTAAGTAAGGGAAACTGAAAGTGAAAAAAAGGACTCTCTATTTCGCTCTTGCTTCTCCTTCATTTTGGAAGAAAGTAATTTGTTCAAAACTGTTCAACTATTGTCTTTCTGTTTCTACTCACCACATGTTATACACTGCAGTGCTAGCTAGCTGTAGTTTATGCTTTCAGTACTAGATTAATTCTCTGATCCTTTGATTGGGTGGGCAACATGTCAGTTCATGCTGCAAGAGCTTTGATAGGTTTGAGGACGTCCTTCCGGAGGTTGTCCTAATTACTGTGTAAGTCTATGGAAGGGGGAGAGAACCATGAGCCTCCTAGGTTTTGTTTTGAAGTCAATGTACCCAGAGGAGGACGGAAGCTAGCTGTCCTCCGGCAACACCATGGTGCTACCCTACAGAGTGCTGTTGAGGCTACTGTTGGCCTTCTTTTCAAAATAGTGTGTTTTAATCAGTTATTTGGTGAAATGTCATTGTATTTACTATAGTTTTATCTAAATAACTTTTTAAATGTTTTACATTTCAAATGTTTATGAAATTCACTGAGGAGGCTGGTCCTCCCCTTCCTCCCGTGAGCAGTCTCCACTGATGACCACATTGGCTATTAGGAGTCTCTACCACAATAGCATATGAATTCTATACATAATAACACACACATTTTCTGTCTACATGTAAACAATTAATTCATGTTTGGGAGCAGCAATGCCTTATCTGGGATTCATTTACTTCTCTTTCCTGACTTGATTTATGTTCCCAGCACCAATATACATTTCTACATATTTTTTTCTGAAATATCCTCCATTCCCTCCACCTTAATGGTTCTCTCTCTCTTGGCTCTCTCTCTTCTTGTCATCACCCTATCCCTCTACCTTGCTTCTCTTCCTCCTCCTACATTCTTCCCTCCTCCCTCTTCTCCAGGGGCTACGCCATGCTGGTGATGCGTATCCCGTCACTGACCTACCTGGGGCTGCGCTCACTGCAGAGTATCAATGACGGCGGTGTCTACATCACAGGAAACAGGAAGCTATGCTACCACCACACAGTCAACTGGACACGTCTCTTCAGTAGTAGCTCCCGCCCACAGCGCCACCAGAAGAACATCGACGTCAAGGACAACCGACCCCAGAGCCAATGTGGTGAGACGGGGGATAGAGGAGAGAGATTGGGTGACATCTTCAAAATGATTAAGTACATTTTTTTGCGTGTACACTAGTGAATTACTAATAGTTTTTTGCATATTTTTGTGTGTGTGTGTGTGTAGTTGCGGAGGGGCACATGTGTGACCCTCTGTGTTCGTCGGAGGGGTGTTGGGGTCCTGGGCCAGACCAGTGTCTATCCTGTAAGAACTACAGCCGGGGGGGAACCTGTGTCAATCAGTGCAGATTTCTCACCGGGTCAGTACTCATTCAAAAAAAATGCGTCTTTATAATAATGTTGATTTGTCAGTATGTCTCAATGTGTGTACGTGACTATGTGTTTAACCTATTTTTCCAATCTCAATCTCTGCTTTTCTCCAGGAAGGGGCGTGAGTTTACAAGTCCGAAGGGAGAGTGTATGCCCTGTCACTCGGAGTGTGAGGTCCAGGAGGGACAGCCCACCTGCATAGGACTGGTATGCTCACCTCTAACATCTGCCCATAGACCTCTCTCAAAGCATCTTAAAAAGACAGTTCTATGAGCTCAGAGTGATTAGTTGAAAAGTGTCTCTCAAAGTTTTCAGGACTATCTGAAATGTAGTGCTTCACTGCCGCCTTGTGGATAATATTTTGAACCACAATTACATGGATATTGTGAACTGTCTCCATCTCTCCATCCCCCTCTACCGCCCTCACCGCCTCTCTCGCTCCTTCGCTCGCTCACTTTCTTTCTTTCTCCCTCTCACTCTCTCACTTTCTCTCTGCAGGGAGCTAATGAGTGTGTGGTGTGTGCCAGTCTGAGGGACGGTCCTCACTGTGTTTCCTCATGCCCTGAAGGAGTGATGGGGGAGAAGGGTCTCATCTTTAAATACCCCAACCAGCAGAGACGCTGTGAGCCCTGCCACCTCAACTGCACCCAGGGGTGAGAGACGAGTTAGAGAATGGGGGAGTGTGTGCGTGTGTGTGTGTGTTAAATATCTCTCTGCTCTGTGTTTTCAGTTGCTCAGGCCCCGGAATTGGGGACTGTTTGGACTCCACCAGATTAACTGATGGGTGAGTGTAGTTTCTATATTTTGTTCTACCTGTGACTGACAACCTGATTTCTCCTCACTGTAAGTTTTGTTTAGTCTAGAACGTAGCATTATTCATTATTGTATATCAGGTGCTGATTGGTTGATACATGTCTCTTTCCAGCCAATCCATTACAGGAATTGTTTTGGGAGTTTTGGCAGCAGTGATAGTGGGCTTCTCCATCTTTGTGATGAGTGTTCTGTACCGCCGAGGTCTTGCCATCCGGCGCAAGAGAGCCATGAGGCGATACCTGGAGAGTGGAGAGGTGGGAAGGGATGGTGTGTGTGTGTGTGTGTGTGTGAGAGAGAGTAAGAGAAAGAGAGAGAATTATAATTAATTAATAATGAATACTCTTAATAAGAGTATGTGTAGTCTATTGTCTTGATATGTGTCGATATTAATTGTGTGCATGACGTGCATGTCTCTGTAGAGTTTTGAGCCTTTGGACCCTGGTGAGAAAGTGGTCAAAGTTCATGCCAGGATCCTGAAGGTCACTGAACTCCGTAAGATCAAGCTACTGGGCACCGGTGTGTTCGGCTCCGTCCACAAGGTGTTTACATCATCAACCGTCGCCCTCTTAAAGCCCCTATTATCATCATCACCCTGCACCTCTCCGATTTTCCCGTAGGCCCTACATGTATTGTGCTACTTACCTTACTTGTCTTCGTTTCATTGTGAGGCAACCCCTCTCTCCCTCTCTTTTCCTCCATATTTCTCAGGGCATTTGGATTCCTGAGGGAGACTCAGTGAAGATCCCCGTGGCCATAAAGACTATTCATGATCGAATGGGGCAAAATACCTTCCATGAGATCACAGAGGTAAGAAAACACTCTCACACACCCACTCTCAAGAACCCCTGCCCCTTAAAGCATACTGACCTGATACCCACTTTTCTTGACTCTTGCTGCACCCCACCGACATACAGTTGCAGTTGTTAATATGTATGTTATTACCACCCCATAGTCTTTCCTCTGCTTCCATCCCAATGGACATTTATTTATTCATCACAGCTACAGTTGTTATGATGTACAGTACCAGTCAAAAGATTGGACACACCTACTCATTCCACAAATTAACATTTAACTAGGCACACCTGTTAATTGAAATGCATTCCAGGTGACTACCTCATGAAGCTGGTTGAGAGAATTCCAAGAGTATGCAAAGCTGTCATCAAGGGTGGCTACTTTGAAGAATATCAAATATATTTAGATTTTTTTAACACATTTTTGGTTACTACATGATTCCATGTGTTATTTCCTAGTTTTGATGTCTTCACTATTATTCTACAATGTATAAAATAATAAAAATAAAGAAAAACCCTTGAATGAGTAGGTGTGTCCAAACTTTTGACTTTTATATTTATATTGATATTGTTGTTTTTTATTACCATTTCATTATTTTATTTCGCTTAGTTCTGCATGTTGGAGCTCAAGGCCTAGGATTTTCACTTTACCCTGCAATCACACCTGCAACCATGTACATGTAACTATTAAATACTGAATCTCTGGGGGGAAAAATAAACTGTTATTAATGCTGTTAGATTTTTTTCTGATAACCCCTGCAGCACATGATGGTGATGGGTAGCTTGGACCACCAGTACATCGTCAGGCTCTTAGGTGTATGTCCAGGTGCTAGTCTCCAGCTGGTCACCCAGCTAAGCAATCAGGGGTCCTTACTGGAGCACATCAGGCACCACAGGGACAGCCTGGACCCACAGAGGCTGCTCAACTGGTGTGTGCAGATTGCCAAGGTGAGATACCATGTGTGTGTGTGTGTGGTTGGTTGGGTGAGCGGGTGAGTGGGTGAGTGATTATGTACAGTGCCATCAGAAAGTATTCACACCACTTTACTTTTTCCATATTTTGTTGTGTTACAGCCTGAATTTTTTTTATAAATGAATTAATAGTGAAAAGCTGATATGTCTTAGGTAAATAAGTATTCAACCTCTTTGTTATGGCAAGCATAAAAACATACAGGAGTAAAAATTTGCTTAAGAAGTCACATAATAAGTTGCATGGACTCACACTGTGTGCAATAATAGTGTTTAACATGATTTTTTAATGACTACCTCATCTCTGTACGCCACACATACAATTATCTCTAAGTTCCCTCAGTCGAAGTACATTTCAAGCACAGATTCAACCACAAAGAACATGGAGGTTTTTCAATTAATAACGCTTTAGATGGTGTATCAATACACCCAGTCACTACAAAAATTCAGGCGTCCTTCATAACTCAGTTGCAGGAGAGGAAGGAAACGCCTCTGGGATTTCACTATGAGGCCAATGGTGATTTTAAAACAGTTACAGAGTTACATGGCTGTGATAATATTTTTACATTTTTAAAAATGTAACCTTTATTTAGCTAGGCAAGTCAGTTAAGAACATATTCTTTATTTACAATGACGGCCTATACCGGCCAAACCCGGACGACGCTGGGCAAATTGTGCGCCGCCCTTTGGGACTACCAGTCACGCCAGTAGCTAAGGAAGGATCAATAACATTGTAGTTACTCCACAATACTAACCTAAATGACAGAGTGAAAAGAAGGAAGCTTGTATAGAATAAAAAATATTCCAAAACATGCATCCTGTTTGCAATAAGGCACTAAAGTAATACTGCAAAAAATGGGGCAAAGAAAGGAACTTTTTGTCCTGAATACAAAGCGTTATGTTTCGGGAAAATCCAACACATAATCACTGAGGACCACTCTTCATATTTTCAAGCATGGTGGTGGCTGCATCATGTTATGGGTATTTTTCAGAGGAATAATGTATGTTAGTATTACGTGATTGCTGTATTTATTTTTTTGATAAACTAGGGACTAGGGAGGACTAAGGAGTTATTTAGGATAAAATGAAACAGAATAGAGCTAAGTACATACAGGAAAAATACTAGAGTAAATCCTGGTTCAGTCTGCTTTACAGCAGACATTGGGTAACAAATTCACATTTCAGCAGGACAATAACCTGAAACACAAGGTCAAATATATACTGCTTACCAAGACAACATTGAATGGCCTAGTTACAGTTACTTAAATCGGATTGAAAACCTATGGCAAGACTTGAAAATGTCTGTCTAGCAATGATCAACTACCAACTTGACAGAGCTTGAAGAATTTATTTATTGCAAATATTGTACAATCCAGGTATTGAAAGCTCTTGGTCTTATCCAGAAACACTCACAGCTGTAACCGCTGCCATAGGTAATTCTAATCATTGAATTTTTCTTCCACTTTGACATTACAGAGGACTGTGTGTCGAACGTTGTCAAAAGAAAAGACAATTAAATACATTTTAATCCCACTTTGTAACTTAACAACATTTGTAAAATGTCAAGTGTGTGAATACTTTCTGAAGGCACTGTATATGATAGAAGTGTATGTGATCAAGGTGTGTGATTGTGTATGTGACCGAGGTATGTGTGCTCTCCCCTGTCAGGGTATGTACTATCTGCAGGAACACATGATGGTCCACAGAAACCTGGCAGCCCGTAACGTGCTCCTGAAGAGTGACTACATGGTCCAGATCTCTGACTACGGCATCACAGACCTGCTCTACCCCGATGACAAAAAGTACTTCTACAATGAGGTGAAAGTGTGTTGACGTCCTCGTTAGGTCACATGGAAAAACTAGACATGGATAATGTCTCAGCCTATTATTTATCTTTTGCTTAAAATTGGCTAGAAGCATCTGCTGTCATGTCTTAAGTGAGATGTTGACTAGATAAATGCCCTGTTTCTATACGTGTTTTGTATTGCTGCCATGAACACTAACTAATATATGTTTTTTTCCAATGGCCACAGGCTTTGAACTCGATGTAATTCATGGTGACATAGTTCCCTGTCTTGTCTCTCTCACCACAGACGGCCATTAAATGGATGGCTCTGGAGAGCATCTTGTTCCGCAGATACACACATCAAAGTGATGTCTGGAGCTATGGTGAGTCACTGTTTGTGTGTGGGTTTCATGTGCTTTTATAGACTTTTATATCAACGGTAAGTAAGTTCAAAGTACTTGTGTGTATGTTGAATTACCATAATTTTACAGTGTCTATTATATTTCTCTGTCTTGCAGGAGTGACAGTGTGGGAGATGATGTCATATGGGGCGGAGCCCTACTCGGCGATGCGTCCACAAGAAGTGCCAGACCTTCTGGAGAAGGGCGAGCGTCTTTCCCAGCCACCCATCTGCACCATAGATGTCTACATGGTCATGGTCAAGTGTGAGTGACCACCCTCTCTCCTTCACCCTCAATACCAATATACCTAGTTATCCCTCTAGCCACTCTGCCGAAGAAACAGTGGTAACTCCCGGGTGCTGTTATCTACTGTGAGCAAGCTCCTCCAACCTGTGAACAATTTTTCTACCTCAGCCTCCCCAGAAAGGTGCAATCAATACCTGTGCTTCTTCCAAAGCAAAATTTAAAACATGAATAACACCATCCTGCCCTCTCCAGCCCCAGTAGTTGAGCTACTGAGTCCTACCCTCCCTGAGTCAAGATTCTCCACCTTCACCACAGTCACTACAGCTGATGTAGTCAAGCTGGTTAGGACAATGAAGCCCACCACTTGCTCACTTGGCCCTATTACCACCTCCCTTGTGACGACCTGCTTACCTGCTCTGGAGCCTTTCTTCACTGAAATTATCAACAAGTTTATTATCACTGGATGTGTCCCTCAGCTCAAACTGGCCGCAGTCACACCAGTACTTAAAAAGCTTGGATCTGACCCTGACAACCTACAGAACTACAGGCCTATTTCCAACCTGCCCTTCCTGAGTAAGCTGTTTCTGGCCCACTCCAAAACCATCTGGCCACTCACAACCTACTTGAGCCCTTCCAGTTGGGTTTTAGAGCTAGACACAACACTGAGACTGCCATGATAATGGTCACTAATGACCTCCTCATGAATGCTGACTCTGGGGCTGCCAGCATCCTCATACTGCTGGACCTCGGTGCAGCACTCAGCACGGTCAGCCACACCAACCTGCTAAACTGCATGGGGAAGCCCCTTGGCCTGTCAGACACTGTCCTGAACTTGTTTAGATCCTATCTCACTGATCGCTACAAGTTTGTAGCCATTGGTCCTAGTAGGTCACACACAATGGTAGTCCGATAGGGGGGCGCCTCAAGTGCTAGTGCTGGTTAAGTTTATTTAATTTTTATGTATTTTTTTGGGGGGGGGGGGGGGGGGGGGGGGGGGGGGTTGAGGTGAGGAGGACGATTATTTAAGATACTGTTTAAAGAGGCAGGGTTTCAGATGTTTTTGGAAGATGGGCAGGGACTAGCTTCAGGGGGAAGCTGGTTCCACCATTGGGGTGCCAGGACAGAGAGGAGCTTGGAGCCGGAGCTTCCCAAGAGACCTGAGGTGGCATAATGGAGTGCTCAGGTTGGGGTGTAGGGTTTGAGCATAGCCTGAAGATAGGAAGGGGCAGTTCCTCTTGCTATTCCGTAGGCAAGTACCATGGTATTGTAGTGGATGTGAGCTTCAACTGCAAGCCAGTGGAATGTGTGTAGGAGTGGGGTGATATGAGAGAACATGGGAAGGTTGAAAACCAGGCAGGCTGCAGTGTTCTGCAGGGGTTTGATGGCACAAGCGGGGAGCCCAGACAACAGTGAGTTTCAGTAGTCTAGACAGGAGAGGACAAGTGCCTGGATTAGGACCTGCGGCGCTTCCTGTGTGAGGTAGGGTCGTACTCTATGGATGTTGTAGAGCATGAACCTGCAGGAGCAGGTCAATGCTTGGATGTTTGCAGAGAATGACAGGGGGTTGTCCAGGGTCACGCCAAGGTTCTTTGCACTGTGGAGTTGTCAACTTTGATGGAGAGGTCTTTGAGCGGGGAGACCTTCCTCGGGAGGATGAGCAGTTCCATCTTGTTGAGATTGAGCCTGTGTGGGCCGACATCCAAGTTGAGATATCTGCCAGGCGCGCAGAGATGCGTGTCACCAACTGGGTGTCAGAAGGGGGGAAGGAGAAAGTTAGTTGAGTGTCATCTTCATAGCAAGGATAGGAGACACCATGTGAGGATATGACGGAGCCTGAGTGACTTGGTGTATAGAGAGAAGAGGAGAGGGCCTATAACCGAGCTCTGGGGGACACCTTTAGGGAGACTACGTGGTGCAGACACAGATCCTCTCCACGTCACCTTGTAGGGTAGTTCTGTGTGAGTGAGATCAGTGGACTCAATAGGCTGAGTTGATGTCGTCAACCTTTTTCTCAAAGTGGTTGACAAAGTCGTCTGCAGAGAGATAGGAGGGAGGGGGCAGTGGATTAAGCAGGAAGAAGAAGGTGGAAAAGAGTTTCCTAGGGTTAGAGGTAGAATCTTGAAATGTAGAGGGGCAGAAAGTGGCTTTAGCAGCAAATACAGAGGAAGAGAAGGTAGAGAGGAGCGATTGAAAGGATTAGTTTAGTTTCCTCCATTTTCTCTCAGCTGCCCGCAGCCCTGTCCTGTAAGCTCGCAATGAGTCACTCAGCCACGGAAGAGGAGGTGAAGGCAGAGCCAGCCGGGAGGAAATGGGACAGCGTGAGTCATAGGATGCGGAAAGGGAGGAGAGTAGGGATGAAGAGGCACAATCAGGAGACAGGAGGGAGAAGGATTTAGCAGAATGGAGAGATTATAGGATAGCAGAGGAGAGTGTAGTTGGAGAGAGAGTGACGATTGCGACGGCGCATGACCATCTGGGTAGGGGCTGTGGTTAGGGTTGGAGGAAAGAGAGACGAAAACAGAGTTGGAAAGAAATTTATCAAAGGCAGACGTTGGGCGGTTGAAGTCGCCAAGTACGAAGAGCGGCGAGCCATCGTCCGGAAATGAGCTTATCAACGTGTCAAGCTCATTGAGGAACTTTCCAAGGGCACCTGGTGGGCAATGGATTACAATAATGTTAAGCTTGAGTGGACAAGTGACAGTGACATTATGGAATTCAAATGAGGAGATGGAAAATCTCCATTTAGGAGAAATGAGTAGACCCGTGACACCACCGTGATAACCAGATGCTCTCGGACTATGAGAGAAAAAAAAAGAGCAGTTGGAGTAGCAGTGCTCCCTGGGGTGATCAAGGTCTCCGTCAGGGCCAAAAAGTCAAGGGACTGAAAGGCAGCATAGGCTGAGATTAACTCGGTGTTCATGACCACAGATCGGCAGTTCGAAACACTGCCAGAGACCTGGAATTCCACATGGGTTGTGCACGCAGGGTACACTAAAATATATAAGTTTTTTTTATTAATATATTTTTTAAATTCAGCACCCCTACTTCCAATGCCCACTGCACTCCTGGTTAGCTGCCTGCAGGACATCAAGGCATGGATGCAGTTGAGCTTCCTGTAGTTAAAATGCAAAAAAGACAGAGGTCGTCCTGATTGGCACTCGCACTATCATCAACAACATCAGCAGCTACAGCCTCAATATTGATGGTGTCAAGGTCCTCCCCTCCAGTCAGGTTGACAACCTGGGTGTGATATTTGACAGTCAGCTCTCGTTTGATGCCCACATCAAGAGTATGACCACAGTTTAATATGTCCATTTACGGAACATTGCCAGGTTAAGACTTATGCGATCACAACCTGCAGCTGAGCGACTCCTACACGCCTTTATTTCATCCCGTCTGGACTATTCTAACACCCTTTTTGTTGGCGCATCTGCCAAGAGCCTAAACAGGCTACAATATGTCCAGAACTGTGCTGCACATGTCCTCACCCACATGTCCCTAGAGTACACTGGATGTATTACATTGAAATAATTTGTTTTGATCTGAAAGTATAGTTGATAAAGAATGCACAAACAACTGGCACTTTATTTTCAATGGGACTCACGTGGCATTATTATAATTTATAGGCTGGATGATTGACGAGAATGTCCGTCCCACCTTCAAGGAACTGGCCAATGAGTTTACCAGAATGGCCAGGGACCCGCCGAGGTACCTTGTGATCAAGGTAAGACAGAATGCCATCTTTGGGAGAAATCAGTTACCAATAGCCCTACAAATCTATATGCTAAGAATGTGCTTTTCAACTCCCAAATGCCAGTCATTACAGTCCAAAGACTGTGCCGTTTACTTGACAGTCACACTCTTGTTCATCCAAACCAAATGTCAGCTCATGAGGATAATAATGATGTTGTTGGAGAAGTTGATGATTATGATGACTGAAGTTGCATTCCACCAGGGAAGCCCGTCAGACTCTCCCTCAGATGTATCTCACCAACGAAGCACAAAGCTGGATGACATGGAGGCGGGGCAGGAGGACCAGGATGAGGACGGCACGCCCCCTCTCTACCGGTCACAGGCCAGGAGTCTCTCGAGACTTTCAGGAATGGACAGTCACAGGGTGAGGGCTCATATGAGGCATCTCTCCATATTCATACACTATACAAGGAGCCACAAGTTTTTCCGGATCATGTGTCCTATCTAGGAAACCCCTGGCCCGTATCTATGTAACATGGGTAGATCGAACCACCTTTTTGGGTACCCTGTTTTCCTCTAATCCCCATCCTGTGCTGTCCCATTTCTGTATTCCCCTCAGGGTGTTCACAGCAGTCAGGCTGGATACCTGCCTATGACCCCAGGACTGGATAATCCTCAGGTCAGTCACTGGAGATGAACCATGACCATTTTGCATACAAAGATACACTACCGTTCATAAGTTTGGGGTCACTTAGAAATGTCCTTGTTTTTGGAAAGAAAAGCACATTTTTTGTCCATTAAAATAACATCAAATTGATCAGAAATACAGTGTAGACATTGTTAATGTTGTAAATGACTATTGTAGCTGAAAACGGCAGATTTTGCTATGGAATATCTACATAGGTGTACAGAGGCCCATTATCAGCAACCATCACTCCTGTGTTCCAATGGCACGTTGTGTTAGCTAATCCAAGTTTATAATTTTAAAAGGCTAATTGTTCATTAGAAAACTCTTTGCAATTATGTTAGCACAGCTGAAAACTGTTGTTCTGATTGAAGACGAAATAAAAATGTCCGTCTTTAGGCTAGTTGAGTTTCTGAAGCATTATCATTTGTGGGTTCGATTGCAGGCTCAAAATGGCCAGAAACAAATAACTTTCTTCTGAAACTCATCAGTCTATTCTTGTTCTGAAATGACAGCTATTCCATGTGAGAAATTGCCAAGATACTGAAGATCTTGTACAACGCTGTGTACTGCTTCCTTCACAGAACAGCGCAACTGGCTCTAACCAGAACAGAAAGAGGAGTGGGAGGCCCTGGTGCACAACTGAGCAAGAGTACATTAGAGTGTCTAGTTTGAGAAACAGACACATCACAAATCCTTAACTGGCAGCTACATTAAATAGTACCCGCAAAACACCAGTCTCAATGTCAACAGTGAAGAGGCGACTCCGGGATGCTGGCCTTCTAGGCAGAGTTCCTCTGTCCAGTGTCTGTGTTCTTTCGCCCATCTTAATCTTTTTTTTTATTGGCCAGTCTGAGACATGGCTTTTTCTTTGCAACTCTGCCTACTCTGGTGTTATTATTTATTTACTAGTTAACCTTTCTAGGGCAGGGGTTCTGCTAGCGGAGTCACAAAAAGCAGAAATATAGATCAAATTAATCACTAACCTTTGATGATCTTCATCAGATGACACTCATAGGACATCATGTTACACAATACATGTATGTTTTGTTCGATAATGTGCATATTTATATCCAAAAATCTGAGTTTACATTGGTGCCTTACGTGCAGTAATGCTTTGATTCCAAAACATCCGGTGATTTTTCAGAAATACTCATAATAAACATTGATAAAAGATACTAGTGTTATTCACAGAATTAAAGATAGACATCTCCTTAATGCAACCACTGTGTCAGATTTCAAAAAAACTTTACGGAAAAAGCATAATCTGAGAACGGCGCTCAGAACCCATAACAGCCAGAGGAATATCCGCCATTTTGGAATCAACAAAGTTAGAAACAACACCATAAGTATTCACTTACCATTGATGATCTTCATCAGAAGGCACTCCCAGGAATCCCAGTTCGACAATAAATTACTGATTTGTTCCATCATTTATGTCCAAATAGCCACTTGTTGTTAGCGGGTTCAGACCAGTAATCCATCTTCATGTGGGGCGCAGGCACTTCATCCAGACAAAATCTCGAAAAGTTCCGTTACAGTCCTTTAGAAACATGTCAAACGATGTATTGAATCAATCGTTAGGATGTTTTTAACATAAAACATCAATAATGTTCCAACCGGAGAATTCCTTTGTCTTCAGAAAAAGCACTGGAACGAGAGGTAATTCTGTCGGGAGCACGCGTCATAAGCCCAAGGCTCTCTGCCAGACCACTGACTCAAAGAGGTCTCATGAGCCCCTCCTTTATAGTAGAATCTTCAAACCAGTTTCTAAAGACGGTTGACATCTAGTGGAAGCCCTAGGAAGTGCAACCTCATCCATATCTCAATGTGTATTCGGTAGGCCAAGCTTTGAAAAACTACAAACCTCAGATGTCCCACTTCCTGGTTGGATTTTTCTCAGGTTTTCGCCTGCCATATGAGTTCTGTTATACTCACAGACATCATTCAAACAGTTTTAGAAACTTCTGAGTGTTTTCCATCCAATACTAATGATAATATGCCTATATTAGCATCTGGGACAGAGTAGGAGGCAGTTCACTCTGGGCACGCTATTCATCCAAAAGTGAAAATGCTGCCCCCTATCCCAAAAAGGTTCATGGACAAAAAAATGGATTTTCTTTCCAAAAACAAGAACATTTCTAATTGACCCCAAACTTTTGAACAGGAGTGTACATGAAAACGTGAACATGCTAACACGTCTTCCACCCTATATCAATCCTATAGGATTGATCACTCATATTGCATTATACTCCCTTTTCCCCTGTATAGATGGTGTGGCCATCAGCGTCCCGCTCTCGCCTCAATTCCGCCCGCACCATGTCAGAGAGTTCTGAAGGGCGGGGCACTGTGGTGGAGCTGGAGATGAGTGAATACTTTTTATTGGCTGGCAGCATGCAGAGAAAGCGGCATCGGGAGGACAGTGCCTACATGTCCCAGAGGGACAGCATGTCAGGGGGGCCTTCTGAGACCCCCTCCCCTGACACAAAGGGGGAGAAGGACCAGAGCGGATACATGCTCCCCGGACTGGGTGACAGCCCAGAGAGAGGTGATATACCAGAGATAGATGACGCAAACCAACATACCACACAATATGCATAGCAACATCTATCTTTGAGTTTCTGTCTGTTGAACATATTGCATTTATGAATGTTCATTAAGCCATATAAAAAGTGTAAATGGTTTTGCATGACATGTTTGGGGATGGTTGCATGGCATTGTTATAACTCTGAGTATATGAATGTCAGTATTAATTGCAAGAGTACTCAGATCATTTCAGATCTCTGGATCACCTTACTCACTCCTTTTTCTCTTGTCACCCTTCTCCACAGAGACCCTACTGTTTAGCTCCCAGGTCACCCTTCCTCACTGGAAGACGTCCAAGGTCTCCTCATACCCATCAGGACCCTCGGAGGACCATGACAGTGCCTGTGAGGAATATGAGTACATGAACAAACAGGCATCCATTATGTATCTCTCCCCCAGGCAGCAACCTGGACATTCCAAAGATGGCCCACATCGGCTGAAGATGAACAAGAGGCAATGCTCTTCTGTGCCGGACACAGAGTACTCAAAGTGCATGGGGTACAGGACATCAGCTGGGGAGACCAGCGGAGGCCAAACCAAGAATGAAGAACACCAGGACTATGAATTCCCAGCTCTCAACTCTGATTCAGACAACACAGAGCAACAGGGCTCCGGTGATATGGAATACAAGTACATGGACATTCGAAGTGTTGGACCAGAAGCCAGTGAAAGACCAGACGATCCCCCAACACGAGATGTGCCTCACCCTGGAGCTACGCCTAAACAGCGGATGAAAGGCGAGAGAGAGGTGGAGGAAGAGGAGGACGACGAATACGTAGTAGAATATGTAGAAGAGGACGACTATCAATACACTAACAGGCAGCCCAAGCTGCGGCAGGATCTGCGAGGCAGGGAGGGTCTGAGGATGCAAGGAGGAGGAGAGGGAGAGGTGGATGAGTATGAGGACATGGATTCCCTGGCCGCCCCTGGAGCTGGGGAACCAGTGGAGTACGAGAATGTGCAGAGAGAAGGTGAAGGCGCAGTGGGAGGCATAGGGGGTCAGCACACAGGGATGGGGGCATTTGTAAAAGTGTGTGCAGGGGTAGGGGAGCCTAGTGGCGGAGATTGCTCCTTTGACAATCCAGACTACTGGCAGAGCAGGTTGTTCCTGAAGCTTAACGCTGTGAACACGTAGGGAAGTGGACCTCCCTCACTGGCGCTGAAGAGGATAGACTCCTCTGTAGCTCTTCCATGCCAATTGAAATCAATGAAGGACCAGGGGAGGGGAGAAAGCCATCCAATATTAAAAATATGTGTGGCATGTTTATAACTATATTTTATTTTATGTTTTTTTACCGTTTTCTCCCCAATTTCGTGGTATCCAATTGGTAGTTACAGTCTTGTCTCATCGCTGCAACTCCCGTACGGACTCGGGAGAGGCGAAGGTCGAGAGCCGTGCGTCCACCGAAACACAACCCAACCAAGCCGCACTGCTTCTTGACACAATGCCCACTTAACCAGGAAGCCAGCCTCACCAATGTGTCGGAGGAAACACTGTGTACCTGTCGACCGTGTCAACATGCACTGCACCTGGCCCTCCACAGGAGTTGCTAGTGCGCGATGGGACAAGGACATCCCTGCCGACCAAACCCTCCCCTAACCCGGATGACGCTGGGCCAATTGTGTGCCGCCCCATGGGTCTCCCGGTAAAGGCCAGCTGCGGCAGAGTCTGGACTCGAACCCAGAATCTCTATGTTTGTATCTTTAATGTGTCTGTTACAGGTTTACATTGATCATGTTTTTATCCATAATAACATACGTTTTGGGATGTTTTCTTTCTGTATTACAAGTGGAATGCACTGTGAGTGAGGGAGGCACTAAATGAAATGGCCAGATGTCAAGCTTTGTATTTGTGTTTACAGTGCCTTGCAAAAGTATTCGGCCCCCTTGAACTTTGCGACCTTTTGCCACATTTCAGGCTTCAAACATAAAGATATAAAACTGTATTTTTTTGTGTAGAATCAACAACAAGTGGGACACAATCATGAAGTGGAACGACATTTATTGGATATTTCAAACTTTTTTAACAAATCAAAAACTGAAAAATTGGGCGTGCAAAATTATTCAGCCCCTTTAATTTCAGTGCAGCAAACTCTCTCCAGAAGTTCAGTGAGGATCTCTGAATGATCCAATGTTGACCTAAATGACTAATGATGATAAATACAATCCACCTGTGTGTAATCAAGTCTCCGTATAAATGCACCTGCACTGTGATAGTCTCAGAGGTCCGTTAAAAGCGCAGAGAGCATCATGAAGAACAAGGAACACACCAGGCAGGTCCGAGATACTGTTGTGAAGAAGTTTAAAGCCGGATTTGGATACAAAAAGATTTCCCAAGCTTTAAACATCCCAAGGAGCACTGTGCAAGCGATAATATTGAAATGGAAGGAGTATCAGACCACTGCAAATCTACCAAGACCTGGCCGTCCCTCTAAACTTTCAGCTCATACAAGGAGAAGACTGATCAGAGATGCAGCCAAGAGGCCCATGATCACTCTGGATGAACTGCAGAGATCTACAGCTGAGGTGGGAGACTCTGTCCATAGGACAACAATCAGTCGTATATTGCACAAATCTGGCCTTTATGGAAGAGTGGCAAGAAGAAAGCCATTTCTTAAAGATATCCATAAAAAATGTTGTTTAAAGTTTGCCACAAGCCACCTGGGAGACACACCAAACATGTGGAAGAAGGTGCTGTGGTCAGATGAAACCAAAATTGAACTTTTTGGCAACAATGCAAAACGTTATGTTTGGCGTAAAAGCAACACAGCTCATCACCTTGAACACACCATCCCCACTGTCAAACATGGTGGTGGCAGCATCATGGTTTGGGCCTGCTTTTCTTCAGCAGGGACAGGGAAGATGGTTAAAATTGATGGGAAGATGGATGTAGCCAAATACAGGACCATTCTGGAAGAAAACCTGATGGAGTCTGCAAAAGACCTGAGACTGGGACGGAGATTTGTCTTCCAACAAGACAATGATCCAAAACATAAAGCAAAATCTACAATGGAATGGTTCAAAAATAAACATATCCAGGTGTTAGAATGGCCAAGTCAAAGTCCAGACCTGAATCCAATCGAGAATCTGTGGAAAGAACTGAAAACTGCTGTTCACAAATGCTCTCCATCCAACCTCACTGAGCTCGAGCTGTTTTGCAAGGAGGAATGGGAAAAAATGTCAGTCTCTCGATGTGCAAAACTGATAGAGACATACCCCAAGCGACTCACAGCTGTAATCGCAGCAAAAGGTGGCGCTACAAAGTATTAACTTAAGAGGGCTGAATAATTTTGCACGCCCAATTTTTCAGTTTTTGATTTGTTAAAAAAGTTTGAAATATCCAATAAATGTCGTTCCACTTCATGATTGTGTCCCACTTGTTGTTGATTCTACACAAAAAAATACAGTTTTATATCTTTATGTTTGAAGCCTGAAATGTGGCAAAAGATCGCAAAGTTCAAGGGGGCCGAATACTTTCGCAAGGCACTGTACTTATAAGAACAAAAAATGTATTTGTACAATCTCCTTTTTCACTTGTATTTTCATGTTTTTAATATGTTAATGTTACCTTTTAGTGATATTTTTTTTGCTTTTTTTTTAATAATAAAAATCTTTGAAGAATGTACATAATTGTTATTGATAGGGGGACATAATTCTCATTCAGTTTGTTGATACTAGATCTTTAATTCATTTATATTGTGCTGGTCTTGCTGTTTCTTCTGACAGTCCCATTTATTGGGGTAAGTGAGAAATAAAGGGGCACGTTCCATGTCATCTTTATTGCAGTTGGTTTGAGCAGATTACTAGAGCTCAACACCAGGAACAACATCCATGCTTAAAAGCGCAGCATGCACTCTGGTACTGAAATCCATGCCTCAGGCTGACCGTTTCCTCAGCTGGGAAGTGTGTGTGCACCTATTGTAATTTTGTCCTAGCTCTCCAGTTCAGTGCTTCTTCATTCATTTATATTTTCAGAAACCAAATCAGTTTTTACCATATTCGAATAAATCAGAATGTTTTCAAATATTTAGCCTACTTGTAAGACACTCATAAATATTCCTCTCCCCTTAGGGCATCAAAAGAAATGGCACAGTGCTGAAATTCCCATTTCCATGATTAACACAAAGTTAATTCAAAGCAGATGATCATGTGGTATTTGTATTTTATCACATTATAAAGTAACAACTTGTCTTGACAAAGGCAGTAAGGCCCCCTGTTGGGATGGGGTTTCTCTCCGTATATCGTGCTCAGTGAGTCTGAGTGATCACTGTTGTCTGGATTGATGATAACCACCGAATCATTTTCCGTCTGTATCTAAAGGACTCTTCTCCAGAGCTTAGACTGCTCCAGAGTCACCGGAGAATATGATGATTAGGATGATGATGTGTCACCCACATTTTGCACAATATTTACTACTTGAGTCAGTAGTGATTATAACCTTTCTTGGCATGTTATACTTGCAGCAAAGGTGGTGCTCTGTCACAGTGCCAATACAAAAAAAGACGACCTGTGACGCAACCCATGTGGCTGTAGATGAATGTGTGAAATGTAGTTTATTCTGTGGTGCTACGTGTATAGGTATAGTAACTTGAAGGGGATTGAAAAACTACAATCTAAACCATGAAGCTTCACTTCTCATTTTGGCGGCATGGTTGTTGGGACGTTTTTTGTTCTTACGTAGGAAGGAGGTGGGAGGAGAATCTGGAATGAGGGTGCTGGGCTTTTTAGCAGCGGAGTGGAGCTTTGGATGTGTGTTGGTCTTGGAGCTTGACATATCGGGAAAAGTGTTGTAAAGAGAGACGTTGTCAAGATGTCTGACAACGAAGAACAAGAACAGACCATCGCGGAGGACTTGGTTGTCACCAAGTACAAAATGGGAGGTGACATCGCCAACCGTAAGTGTCCGATCGGAATGACTTGAAATGAGGTGACCTACTCTGCATGCCATTCGTTTCGTACACACAGCCCGTAGTGACAGTGTAGTCACCATAACAGGTAGGCACATACCAATGGCCTTGTTCGAGAGCGTCAAAACAGTGAATGTATCATGGGTGAATTGTGACTGACGGATCTACAAATAATAATGAATCGTTATGATTCAAGGTGATGTTGGAGATCAGCCAGTTGGCAGTCGCATGTACTGTCGAACAAGCCCAATCAATGACTAAGAAGGCACAGTCCAACAGCCATGTGCTTTGACATGCTAGTCGCAGATTTAGAAACGTGTGGAATGGAAATGGGGCCCAGTCCTAGTTGTCTAGTAACTTGGTGCTAGCAAGCTGACTTCACGTGAACAATGTTAACGCGGTTATTTTGTCAACAACGTAGATGATTTAACAGTTAGTCACATCAGACAGCTAGCTGTCGAGTTTAGCAAGCAAGCTAGCTAACCAACCACCTTATTTGTTAGTTATCTAGATGTAGCTAGTTGGCTAGCTACTCTAGAAGTCATAGTTAGCTAGCTAGTTCACAGTTTGGGGATTTGGGGATAACTGCATTTATGTTTCCATGTCAACCACACAAATTGTAGCTATATGATGGTGCCTGACTAACAGATTAATTGGAACAACAGAATTTGATAGTTAGCCAGCTGTGTGGGTAGGTAGCTATTTAACGTTAGCTACTTGTTTCAAGTTAAGTGAAATTTAGGTCTAACGGATATACTGTTGGCTACAGTGCCTTCAGAAAGTATTCACACCCGTTGACTTTTTCCACATTTTGGTGTTCCAGACTGAATTTCAAAATTATTAAATTGACATGTGCCACTGATCTACACACAATACCCCCACAATGTCAGTGGAATTTTGTTTTTAGAGACTTTTACAAATGTTTTGAGTCAATAATTATTCTACCCCTTTGTTATGGTAAGCCTAAGTATTGAATATTTCAGGAGTAAATATTTGCTTAACAAGTCATATGTTGCATGGACTCACTGTGTTAAAGAAAAATTCAAGTAGTGAATTTCAAGCACACATTCAACCACAAAAAAACAGGGAGGTTTTCCAATGCCTCACAAAGAAGGGCACCTATTGGTAGATGGGTAAAAATAGCCGACACTGCATTGAGCATGGTGAAGTTATTAATTACTCATCGGATGGTGTATCAATACACCCAGTCACTGTAAAGATACAGGGAGTCCTTCCTAACTCCATTGTCGGAGAGGAAGGAAACCACTCAGGGATTTCACCATGAGGCCATTAGTGATTTTTAAAACCGTTACAAAGTTAAATGATTGTGATCGGAGAAAACAACTGTGGATGGATCAACAACATTGTAGTTACTCCTCAAAACTAACCTATGACGGTGTAGGCCGTCATTGTAAATAAGAATTTGTTCTTATCGGACTTGCCTAGTTAAAGGTTACATTTAATTTAAAATATATATATCAATAGGTGCTGTATGTGTGAAGTAGAGAGATGAGGTAGTCATTCAAAAATCATGTTTAAGACTACACACAATGCGTGTGCACCTTATGTGACCTGTTAAACACGTTTTTCTTCTGAACTTATTTAGGCTTGCCATAACAAACGGGTTGAGTAATTATTGACTGAAGACATTTTAGCTTTTCATTTGTAATTAATTTGTACAAATTTCTAAAAACATAATTCCACTTTGACTTTATGGGGTATTGTGTGTGTGTGTGTGTGTGTCGCTGGCCTACAATCTCAATTTTGTAGATATTTTTTTAAAGTCAGGCTCTAACACAATAAAATGTGGAAAAGGTCAAGGGGTAAGAATAATTTCTGAATGTTTGGCACTGGATGTTTGGCTGGTTTCCAGCTATGGACTTCAGAGACTGACCTCAGTCCCTAGGTTATGACTCATAACTGCTCTTAAACGCTAGTAAAACCAAATGCATGCTTTTCAACCGTTCGCTGCCTGCACCCGGATGCCCGACTAGCATCACCACCCTGGATGGTTCCGACCTAGAATATGTGGACATCTGTAAGTACCTAGGTGTCTGGCTAGACTGTAAACTCTCCTTCCAGACTCATATCAAACATCTCCAATCCAAAATCAAATCTAGAATCGGCTTTCTATTTCGCAACAAAGCCTCCTTCACTCACACCGCCAAACTTACCCTAGTAAAACTGACTATCCTACCGATCCTCGATTTCGGCGATGTCATCTACAAAATGGTTTCCAATACTCTACTCAGCAAACTGGATGCAGTTTATCACAGTGCCAAACGCTTTGTTACTAAAGCACCTTATACCACCCATCACTGCGACCTGTATGCTCTAGTCGGCTGGCCCTCGCTACATATTCGTCGCCAGACCCACTGGCTCCAGGTCATCTACAAGTCCATGCTAGGTAAAGCTCCGCCTTATCTCAGTTCACTGGTCACGATGGCAACACCCACCCGTAGCACGCGCTCCAGCAGGTGTATCTCACTGATCATCCCTAAAGCCAACACCTCATTTGGCCGCCTTTCCTTCCAGTTCTCTGCTGCCTGTGACTGGAACAAATTGCAAAAATCATTGAAGTTGGAGACCTTTTATCTCCCTCACCAACTTCAAACATCTGCTATCTGAGCAGCTAACCGATCGCTGTATAGACTCTCTTTTTTTCTTTTTTCTACTGTGTTATTTACTTGTTTATTGTTTACTCCATGTGTAACTCTGTTGTCTGTTCACACTGCTATGCTTTATCTTGGCCAGTTCGCAGTTGTAAATGAGAACTTGTTCTCAACTAGCCTACCTGGTTAAATAAAGGTGAAATAAAATAAAAGTAACCTGACAATGAAACTTGTTAAATGGCTGCTGATTCATCATGACACAATACAACCATAATGGGTAGTCTTATTCATAGAGAACGCATATGGTGTGATTGAATGTAATAATGACATCTTTGGTCTCACTTCTACACTCTAATCTTTTTGACCTCATCTGTCTGATACCGCTCCACCTCCTATTCCCCTGACCGCCCTCTCTTCTGTTATCCAGAGGCCCTGCGTGTGGTGATTGAGGCGGCCAAGTCAGGGGTGTCTGTTGTCAACCTGTGTGAGAAGGGAGATGCTCACATCATGGTCGAGACTGGCAAGGTCTTCAGGAAGGAGAAGGATTTAAAGAAAGGTGAGGGGCTGGGATAGAGGGGAGATAAGGATGGGTGAGAAGTGCAAGAGAAATGGGGCTATTTACTGTACTGATAAAACTGTTTGCCCTGTCTCCCATAGCTGTTTATGTAGGGCAGGTGGTTCAAAGCAGTGGTTGTTCTCATGATGTGGTTAATGTGTTGTCATACTGTCTCCAAATTAGAAACATCACCTGATCAGTTCAGTCTGTGGCAGGAGTCTGCATGTGTCCATGCCACACATTCACAATGAGCCTGAACGTGGGATGGGTCATTGAATATGCCAGTGAGATGACAGAACTATGAAGAGTGATATAGGGCAAGAATAGGGATGTAATTTGACATCAGTCAGGTCTCTCTCACAAACACTACAGATTATTTTAAATTAAAGATTTGGTGGTTCTCTCTTCCCTTTTCCAGGCATTGCCTTCCCTACCAGCGTCTCAGTCAATAACTGTGTTTGCCACTTCTCTCCCCTGAAGAGTGACCCTGACTACACACTTAAAGATGGGGACCTGGTCAAAATGTAGGAACCTCCATCTGCAGTAACGTGGCCCCCATCACTCTGTCTCCAGTACCTCTCTCGTCTGTCATCTTGTGTGCTGTGTTCTCATGCATCTGATGCTTGGCTGTTGGCTTGTATTTTCTGTTAGGTCTCGTCTCTCTGTATGTCTATGTGTGCCGTATGTCTATCTGTCATGTGGCAAATTCTAAGTAATGATTGGATTACATGTCTTGTTCATCTGGCATTGGTGTTCAATTGTCACTTTGGCCATTGCGTAGTTAAACAAGCCTCATCATCTTAGTTGTTGAATTGCCCACTTTTGTCTTCATCTCTGACCCTACCTTTCCTGTTTTGTGTCAATATATAATAATGACACTGTTAGGAATATTGTGAGTGTAATGTGTTTAAGACCCAACTAATGGTTAAATGCCAGCTTATGCTGTGGTACTGTATGGCTGTGCCATTCTTAGAATCTGAAAAGTAACCTTTTTCATTACTATAACAAAATCCTGGGTGTGTCCTTCCACCATGACAATGAAATTGCTAGTGTTGCTGTCTTTGAGCTACATTGAGCCCCCTGCAGTATTGTTGTAGGTGAACATGAACAAACCAGTAACAAAACTTACCCTCAGCACATCCTCACTCACCGTAATATAATCACACACATTCGATTATTTCGTATTTGTCTGACCTTGTATTTTTTGTTGACGTCTTTCCCATATGATCTTTGGGAACACAACATTGAAATAATCTCATCTAGTCCTTTTACACAATTACATACAGTGCCTTCAAAATGTATTCATACTCCTTGACTTATTCCACAGTTTGTGTTACAGCCTGAATTCAACATTGATTAAATTGATTTTTTTCTCACCTATCTACACAGAATACCCCATAATGACATGTTTATAGAAATGTTTCCAAATTTATTGAAAATTAAATACAGAAATATCTCATTTACATAAGTATTCACACCCCTGGCAGAAATAATTCTGAATGTCTGATGCACTTCTATTTTCCTCATGACTTATCACATTTTCATCTCCCCTTTTCTTTCCATCTCTGCCCCCTTTATTTCTGCAGTGATCTTGGTGTCCATGTTGACGGCTTCATCTCTAATGTAGCTCATAGTTTTGTTGTGGGAGCTACTAAGGTATGTACCTTGTATGGCCTTATGACTTGGTTTTTGATCCCTCATCGCAACAGGCTTAAAGTTCCCACCTCTTCCCTGTGTATGTAGGAGGCTCCAGTGACAGGGAAGAAAGCTGATGTGATCAATGCAGCTCACATGTGTGCGGAGGCAGCCCTACGCCTTGTCAAGCCTGGCAACCAGAACTCAAAGGTGACGGAGGCATGGAACAAGATTGCTCAGTCATTCAAATGCACGGCCATTGAGGGTGAGTGCCTTTGCTAGTTAAGTTGACTCTGGTTCATGGGTCTAAGATAGTGAATCAACAGTTTTATCTGACCTTTAACGTATGAAGTTTACTGTTGTGTGACAACAGTCAAATGTAGGGAGAAAAACTTTGCAATGTTGTTGTTTTTTGTGCCTTTCTGTTTAAGGTATGTTATCTCATCAGCTGAAGCAGCACATCATCGATGGAGAGAAAACCATCATTCAGAACCCCACAGACCAGCAAAGGTACATTATTGTCCGAGCACTTGAACACTTTTGTTTTACCTTTATTTAACTAGGCAAGTCAGGTAAGAACAAATTATTATTTTCAATGACGGCCTAGGAACAATGGGTTAACTGCTTTGTTCAGGGGCAGAACGACAGATTTGTACTTTGTTAGCTCGGGGATTCGATCTTGCAACCTTTCAGTTACTGGTTACTAGTCCAACGCTCTAACCACTAGGCTACCTGCCGCCCAGTCACACTTTGTAATAATTCCTGTCACCCCAGAGAATAGTGCTTTGACAAAGTGGAATACCACAAAGACAGACAGGAGGACACTAAGACTGAATGATAACTGAAAGCTTTGAGTTGCTCTGATTTGTTACTGTTGATGCCCGTCTGCAGGAAGGACCATGAGAAGGCGGAGTTTGAGGTGCACGAGGTCTACGCTGTGGATGTCCTGATCAGCACTGGTGAAGGGAAGGTAAAAGAGAGGGAGATGTTTATTTTTTTTGTTCACTGCCCCAATGAACTGTCCTAAGAAGCCCCTAATCTTTTTCCTTTACATTTCTTACCTGGCTAAATGTGCCTGTCCAATGTTTCTATGCTCTTATACCCAGGCCAGGGATGGAGGCCAGAGGACCACAATTTACAAGAGGGACCCCAGTAAGCAGTACGGGCTGAAGATGAAGACCTCCCGCATGTTCTTCAGTGAGGTGGAGCGACGCTTCGACGCCATGCCCTTCACTCTCAGGTAGGATACCAAATGGAAGCACATTAGGAGTGTCAGAAAGATGTTATAACCAACCCCATATCAAGACCATACTCTTATTTACATTTTTTTTCATCAACCATCTCTGATGCTGAGTCAGGTGCTTTGAATGTCTGTTGGAAACCTCCTCAGATAACGGGTCTGTCCTGTTGCTCTCCTCTCAGGGCGTTTGAGGACGAGGCTAAAGCCCGCCTGGGCGTGGTCGAGTGTGCCAAACACGAACTGCTTCAGCCTTTCAGTGTGCTCAACGAGAAGGAGGGTGAGTCTCTGCATCTGTCTTTTCCTATCCTCTGTGCTCTTCTGTTTCGATTTACCTGTCTCATCTCTCACTCTGTCTCCCAGGAGAGTTTGTGGCCCAGTTTAAGTTCACAGTGCTGCTGATGGCCAACGGCCCCCATAGAATCACCAGCGGACCCTTTGAGCCAGAGCTCTACAAGTCAGAGCACGAAGTGCAGGACGCAGAGCTTAGGGTAAGTAAGGCTCCCAGGCAACCTGAAAAGCTCTTCACTGTTCATATTACATGAATAACTATCCATGAACAGGGATTTGCATCTCAGAGCCTGAACTAGATAACTGTGAGTTGGCGTCAAGTTTTGACCGTTATATTTCCACACTTGCCAGCTCTGTTGTGGCTTCCATTGAATAAATCTCATGATTTACAACAAACAATCCCTCTCTCCCCCTTCAGACTCTACTGCAGAGCTCAGCTAGTCGCAAAACACAGAAGAAGAAGAAAAAGAAGGTATTTGATATGAGAAACGAATTAAGTCGATACACTCTTCGCTCTCTTCATTCTTATCTGTGCCCTCCTTCCTCTCTCCTAGGCCTCCAAGACTGTGGAAACCGCTACTGGACAGCCAACTGAGGAGAGCAAAAAGGCGGCAGAGTAGATGGCTACCTGTCTTCCAACACCCTGACACATGCATACACCCCCCCCCCCCTTCCCCCCTCAAAGAATGGAAACTTAAAAACTTAATCTAAATCTTCCCCAACTGTTAGCTCTTTTTGACCCACATGCCCTTTTCTAGCATATGGCCCATTGAATAAATCTGATAGATCTCAAATCTGTTGAAAAATACAATTTTGTGTCCCACATCATTCATTTGATTCTGAATGAGGGTCACACCTGTGTAACACATTGTTGTAAACAACATATTTGCCATTGATACTTAACTGGAATATTAGATTGGGGAAACACATTTTTGGAATATGATGGATAAATAACCTTTTGTAGCAGTGTTTTTACACCTTATCGTTAGGTGATGTAACTTCCTGACTTCAGGATGGTTGCCATCTATAGGTGAAGTTTTATAAACTTTCTAAATTAACAAAAAATACTAAATAAAGCAAGTTTTAATTTAAACTGGATGATATTTGTTGTAAAATAATGTTGGGGTTCCAGTCACACTTTGTAATAATTCCAAACCCTGATAAGCTGACTTGGTATTTTCATTGTACATGAAGGAGACCGACTTAGCCCTTCACATGTTTTGCCCTAGAATCCTATTTGGTTCAAGTGTTAGTTATTCAAACATGACAGAATTGAATGGTTAGAGCACAGAATTTAGAGAACAGAATTCTCGCACCAACACCTGAATAGTTTATGGGGAACGAACCCTGCTACGTTTACTGCCAGCCCCTTCTTTCCTGGTAGGGGATTTTTTTTTTTAGGAAGTAGTGCGCTGTTTTCAGTCAAACAATTTTAGAAATAGGTTTTTATTTTCAACGATACCTAATTTTTATCAACCATCTAACGTATGAAACTTTTTAGTGGAGCTTTTAAACCGTGTCTTCAATCAGAACTGTATGAAATCATATTTTATGCAAACCCATTATTCTGCTAAGTAAGATATATCATTATCTGGCAAAGCTACATTGACAACAGTTGTAGTAGAATGATTTTAGTGACAGGTAGTTAGTTTACTTTTCTGTGGAAACTATGCACACATTTTTGATGTAATTGCATACAAGTATTTTTTTAAGCCAGCCATCAGAATAACCTCCCCATGTACCCTAATTTGGTCAGCTCAGACATGCACAAAGAGTTCATGTAAGTCAACATACAGATCCCCTGTGTTTTTGTTTTATTTTCAAAAAATGAAGAAAACATTCAATAAACTTTATAATACCAGTGCCTTGTGTTTTTATTATTTTTTAAAAGTAGTTTCCACTATTATTCTATTGATGCTTTTGATCTATGAAACACAATTCTACCATCAGAGCACAACTCATGGACTGTATAGGGCACAGATGAAAATCCTATGTTATCTACGGGTCCCTGGACCTTCAGTTTCACTATGAACAGAGTTCTTCTGATTATATATATCTGTAAGGAAGACCGCAGATATTTAGTGTGGTGAAAAAGAACTTGCTCACAGTTTTTAAACCTTTGTTTGATTTGCTTGATGAGCTTTTAAAGGAAAGTTACATGGATGGAAAGTTTCACATTTTTTAAGTAAGTACAGTACAGTAAAATGTATTTTTTTGCTTGCTTTTTCCCAACAATGCAGTAATCAATATCAGTATTACTATGAAAAGTACATTAAAAAGTCAAGTAGAAAAAAAACATGAGAAATCAAAGTAAGTACACTAAGTAAGATATAGATAGGTCAGTGACAATACCATGTTTACAATAGAGCCCAATAGTGGAGGTGTCACAATACCCATAAAATCTAGCGTCAAATGGAAATTGTTCCAATCGTTTTTCCACCTTAACATTATCTCAGGGGATTTTAGAAACCCTTAAAATAAGGGCTGTTTCATGTTGGCTTACCCTGGCATGATGTTTTGATAGCCATGTAAATATTTTGGACAAGGTGACTTTTATCAATAAATAAACTAAAATAAATGTATCAACATATTTGGCTCTGTTTACATAAAGTGAAGTGTGCATAGAGTCAGTGCAAAACTACAAAATAAAATAGAAGGGTCCATGCAGATAGTCTTTGTGGCCATTTTGTTAGTCTTATGGCTTAAGTCTGCCCCATCTTGCTATTACAAACTGAATCCATAGACTTACATGGTTGTAGACCAACTAAACATACCTGTGCACAGGTGCATAATTCCAACATAAAATATTAGTTTATGTTCAATTCTTTCTGCCTACATCTCCCAGTGAGCACTAAGCTGAGCAAGGGGCAATTTAATATGACGTTTGTTTTGCGTTGGCACTATAAATCCCCTCCCCTTTCTTCGTCACATCCTCTTTCAAGTTGGTGTCCTCGCTTTAGTGGTAAGTCTTATAGTACGCTATCCCGAAACGAATCCAAACTAATCTGGAATAAATGGTTGGCATCCATTGCATCTAACAACTTTGTTATATATTTTATTGCAGACACATCTCCACAAGATGAGAGCAAAGGTAAATTGATGAATATTAACTTATTGGCGGGTTTTTGTTTGGCTCTTTGTCACTACTCGTCAGTGGCTAGCTAACGCCAGACGAACCTTTTTCTAGCTTCCTTTATTTTTTTTTAACTTAACTGGTGTACCAGTTGGTCTTTGTCGCAGGGTTAGCCTCGTCCATGGCGATATATATATATATATATATTACATTACTAACAAATGTTAACGCAACTATTTCAACACCTCTTAAGGAGTTAGTCGCTCAATCGAAAATTAATTGGGCCCAAATCTATGGCATTCACATGACTGGACAGGGGCACTTGCCCGCCCACATGTTTAATAGGCTTGATTATGCCACAGCTACCAGGTGGATTATTTTGGCGAAGGAGAAATGCTAATAACGAATGTCAACATTTGTCCACAAAATTAGAGAAATTAGATTTTTTATTTTCTTGGCTCATTTCAGCTCATGAAACGTGGGGACCAACACATTACATGTTGCGTTTATTTTTCTTTTGTGTAGTTAGAACGGCCCAGTGGCACATGAAAGGTACTAGCAATGTTGCTTTTGATGTCTTTTGTAGCCTGCAGTAATGCAACATGTTAGTGATTTCTAGTGCCATGTTTATTCAAAACATGCAGTGAAGTTAATCTCAAATCATGCTCGGCATGTTAACAAAATACTTGGCTTGTTTTGAATGTGGATTTTCACTTGACAAATGTTTTTTTTTTTATTACAGTGGAGGAAGAAGCGTATGCGCAGGTAAGAATCATTCTTTGCCTTAATTCATATGTTGGATATGGATGGTACAAGTTGTCATTAGCCAAACATGGTGCTCCGTGTATACAGAGCAATTGATACACTGCAAGATAAGCTGGACTTGCGTTTTACTATGAGAATCATGCTCAGCACAATTTCGGGCTTGAGTTCAATTCTGGGTGTACACTTTGTCATTGAGTACTGGTGTAGACTTAATCATTGTTAAAGTCCCTACAGTTACTTTGCAATCTCAACTGATATGGCTGTGTAGTTTTGCATGTAATGTAGTGCTGTTCACTCATTGTCACTTGTCTGTAGGCTGAAGCGTAAAAGGCGAAAGATGAGGCAGAGGTCTAAGTAGACTGGCCCATCCATACCCTACAGCTGTGATCTCCAAGCCCTCTCTGGTGACTGAAGACTGCAGTCCATGATGTGAAGAGCTGAGCGTGGTAGTCTGAAGCAAACGTTGCAATGGCGTAAAGGACAGATCCCGGCTACCCAGTCTTCTACTCTGCAAATGGCTTCTGGCTGACTACTGGAGAATGGCGAGGAAGACCTGAGATTGAATCTTTGGTCGTTTTTAATTCTGGCCTTATACCATCTGCCCAGCACAGTTGTAAAGACTATAATAAATCTTTGGTTTACTAACTACATTGCTCCCTGTTAATTGATTTATTGTTTGTCTTTCAAGCCACATGTGTTAGCCCTACAGTAAAATCCTTATGAGAACGAGGCAACTCTTGAAACCATATTGCAGCACACTTAGTTTGTGAAATGCCTTTGGGTATTGATATGGGTTCAAGTTCTTGACTCTTAAGGGTAGCCTTTGGGGTTCTATTTTTTTTGGGGGGGGGGGGGGGGGTGTAATACGATCGTGCTTAGTGTGAAACAAGGGCTCCTGTTCATTTTCATAAACGTCATTTAATAGTACTATGACAAACAATAGTTTAGGATTTAGATCAAATGAACGGAATGGCAGTTTTGGAGCTCTTATCTAGCGGGCTTCAGGTCCAGCTAATGGGAACATGTCCACCACTAAACTAATTCCAAGCCCCAAAATGCATAATTCTGAAGATTAACTCAGTCCACTTGGGCTCGACAGTGAGTCGTTTTGGATGCTTACCCTGCTATAGAAAACCACAGGATATGGCCGACGACCGGGGTGGAGGCGACAATATCGACATGGGCAATCAGCTACAACTCTTACCCGATACAAAGGTCTTTAATTGCATTGGTAGACGGGTGTACTGAAGCGTACGTTGGTAATTGTAATGGGACCTTAAACGCATCTGTTTTCTATTCAAAGAAATGAGGCCATACTTCATGTGACAGCATAATGAACTCAATCACTGTCGTAGTGAAGCTAATTTTCACTGATTGCTTTCATTAAAATGTATCTTGCTAGTTACATAACTGAGATGTCTCGTTGGTGTAAAGTACTTAAGTAAAAAAAAAAGCATGCTAATGTCATTTAATTCCCAGCTGCTAGTCATGCCAGTCTACTAGTAATAGCTTGCCAAACCTAGGTTTTCTGTGATTATCTTCAAAATGCATCTTCATGTCCAACAGGTTAACGCAATCACTCGGGAAATTGTTTTGCAATGGGCAAGTGAAAGTACATATTTGCTTATGGCCACTTTGACTATTATTCTTACAGAAAATTAAGAGGATGAGATGGGGACTGAGACTCAGGACAGTGAGGATGAAGAAAAACCAAGCATAAACTTTGACCCGAGTCTTCCAACTTCACATGCTGTGGGTTTCATATTTACATCTACAAAGTATTGTTGTACAGCTGTATCATTGAGTATAGAGTTCTTGGTTTTCTACACTGCACAAGTGCTTCGGCCCCCCTCCTCCCAGTACGATGACGACAGCTGCCAGACCATCCCAGTGCTTCCATTCACCGCCATCATGCTTATCCCTGGACAGACCCTGCCGCTGCAGCTCTTCAGACTGCAGGAGGTCAGCAATGATGCGCAACATCATCCAGAGAGACCGCACCTTTGCTGTGCTCGCACACAGGTATAGAGTGAAGGGAGGGAGAGAAGGAGATGGTGGGAATAATGGGAATGGGCTCTGTTTAGGGTGATCACATATCCCAGATTGTGCCGGACAGCCCCGCATTTTGGCCCTTTGTCCCGCAACCAAACAATCATGTCCCGCATTTTATCAACAAATTTGAGCACTTTGCTGATGTCAATGCTGTGAATTGAGTACCCCATTGTGGGGGTGGTGCTATGGTAAGGGCAGGCATAAGCTACGGACAACGAACCCAATTGCATTTTAACGATGTCAATTTGAATTCCATTCATCCAACGCCATCACCTCATGTTTCAGCCTGATAATGCACAGCCTCATGTTTGAATCAGTGATGGAAAAAGTACTCAATTGTCATAAGTAAGTAAAGATACCTTAATAGAAAATGACTAAAGTAAAAGTAAAAATACTACTTGAGTGAAAGTATTTAGTTTTATATATACTTATCAAAAGGAAATGGAATTGCTCAAATGTACTTATCTATCAAAAGTATAAGTATAAACCATTTCAAATTCCTTATATTAAGCAAACCAGAAGGCACAATACATTTTTTATTGGCGGGTGGCCAGGGGCACACTATAACACAAAGTATTTGTGTTTAGTGAGTCCACCAGATCAGAGGCAATAGGAATGACCAGGGATGTTCTCTTTATAAGTGTGTGAATTGGACCATTTTCCTGTCAAAATGTAACAAGTAATTTTGGGTGTCAGGAAAAATGTGTGGAGTAAAAAGTACATTATTATATTTAGGAATGTAGTGAAGTAAAAGTTGTCAAAATTATAAATAGTAAAGTACAGATACCCCCGGAAACTACTTTAGTAGTGGTTTAAAGTATTTTTACTTAAGTACTTTACACCACTGATTTAAATGCATTGGACTGGTGTCGTGTGTGTGATCACAGTAGAGTGTTCTTAATTAGATGTGTGTGGCTGTCTGTACCTCTCACCTTACCCTCCAGTGACAGGCGAGGTGCATGCAGAGTTTGGGACGACAGCTGAAATCTATGCTTATCGGGAGGATCAGGAGTACGGCATCGAGACTGTCAAAGTGAAGGTAGTCGGACGGCAGCGGTTCAAGGTCCATGAGATCAGAACCCAGGCAGATGGGTGAGTGGAACCAAATGTTACTGAACAGAACCACCTGAGACCTCGTAGAACCTGGGCAGAGTAATGAGTAAAACAGCTTATAGACAGAAGACCAAAATCTATCCAATCTGTCTGTCACTTGAGCTTCATCTCTAAATGTAATCATCATTCTCACTTTCATAAAGGCATTATTATCTTCATGGCCTTATAAGTAGAGATTGGCCTTGTCCGAAATCCACCTTGTCTACTTCTTACTAAAACTACATACGGTGTACTAATAGTACTGCATACTAGATCTTACTGTTTAATAAAAACACATGCATTAAGCAACAAATATCAACATATTACTCATCCATACTGAGAAGATGTCATCTATTGCTCAATCACGCTTGTTCCCCGCCATTTTTGCAGAGTGCGTCCCCTATTCTGATTATCAGCTGTTATCAAACATACGTGTGTGTAAAAATACTATTCTCTTCCTCAATAGTGTGCAGCAAATTCTACTAGATGAAAAGCAGAAATTAGTATGACATCCTGGCATTTAAAACATACTCAATTAAAAAGAAATGTCACATACTATAAAACATTCTATTTTCACATACCTTAAAAGCCTACTATTTAGAATGCAGGTATGGTTATTCTGACATGGCCTCTATGTACAGTATGAATGAGCAACAAATATTTAGCAAGTTATTCCACAAGATGGCACACTCATTCTTTTTATCCTTTTAGTAGAAAAGCACATTAGACACTATGGGGAGGTGATATAATATACTAGCCTTTTAAACAATATATATACTGACAAAAGCACATACAGTGCCTTCAGAACGTATTCATACACCTTGACTTATTCCATATGTTGTTGTGTTACAGCCTGAATTCAACATGGGTAAGAAAATAAATACATTTAATCCATCTTCACACAATACCCCATAATGACGAAGTGAAAACATATTTTTGGAAAAGTTTACAGAAATATCTCATTTACGTAAGTATTCACACCTCTGAGTCAATACTTTGTAGAAGCTCCTTTGGAAGCGATTACAGCTGTAAGTCTCTAAGAACGTTCCACCCACACCTGGATTGTGCAACATTTGCCCGTTATTCTTTTCAAAATTCTTCAAGCTCTGCCAAATTGATTGTTGATCATTGCTTATACAACCATTTTCAGGTCTTGCCATAGATTTTAAAGTAGATCAAAACTGTAACTCGGCCACTAAGGAACATTCACTCTCTTGGTAAGCAACTCCAGTGTAGATTTTGCCTTCTGTTTTAAGTTATTGTTCTACTGAAAGGGGAATTAATCTCCACCAGTGTCTGGTGGGCAGCAGACTGAACCATGTTTTCCTCTAGGATTTTGCCTGTGCTTAGTTCCATTTATTTGTTTTATCCTGAAAAACTCCATAGTCCTTAATGATTACAAGCATACCCATACCATGATGCAGCCACCGCTATGCTTTAAAAATATTGAGAGTGGTACTTAGTCATGTGTTGTATTTGACCAAAACATAACACTTTGTATTCAAGACAAAAAGTTCATTGTGTTGTCACCTTTTTTGCAGTTACTTTAGTGCCTTTCAACATTGTATAAAATATTCTGGGCCCTCAGTTTTCCATGCCAGTGAACTTGGGTCAGACACAACTGTAGGCTATTTGCGCAAGGATAAGAAGCAGTGCTTGACTTGGGCAGGAGCTCACCGGAGCTGAGTACTGTCACTTCAAATGTTCTACTGCTTATATATTACCTCAAAAATATTGTGGAGCTCTTGTACCTAAATATAAACAGTACCAGCACCCAAAATGAGTACTGGAACCTATTTCAGTCCAAGTCAGGCACTGATAAGAAGTAATCAGGTAGGCCTATTTTATGACGTTTCCACTGGATCAGAGCATGATATTTTCCCCTTTCACACTGAGTGGTTATCAAAAGGGAGAGAGCTGGAAAGATTTTTCAAATACGTTGAGAAACTTGTAATTCTCAATGGATGTAAAAACATACTTTGTTGGCTTGCTGTTTGAGGTGAAGAAAACATTACTTTGAGAAGCTCCAAAGGTCATTCATTAGTGGTGGTGCGTTAAGCCAATCAAAAATAATATCAGATCCCCAAATGGGCACATTTATATGCTTACATTTGCATGCAGCCCAGGTAGCCTATAGGCCTAATTCTATGTATAATCAGGCCAGGTAGCCTATAGGCCTACTATGTATAATCAGGCCAGGTAGCCTATAGGCCTACTTCTATGTGTGTGCGTCCTTACTCAACATTGACAGAAGCGCTCCAAACAAAAGACGATGACTAAATTTACAAAACTCATAAATGGAATGAAATAAACCAAAACTTGTTTCTCACAAATGTAGTATAGGTTGTGCACTCTGCAAACAATATGACCACTCTGACAATGATAATGAGAAGACTGGAATAATAATATTGAATGCATTAACAGAAATGACCTTTGCCAAAGTAACAAACATTATAGATTAGAATTATAGGAATTAATGTTAAATGTACTACTGGTGCTAAAATATTCATACCCCTTGACTTTTTCCACATTTTGTTAGGTTACAGCCGTGTTCTAAAATTGATTAAATCGTTTTCCCCCATCTTTCTACACACAATACCCCATAATGACAAAGCAAAAACAGATTTTTAGAAATGTATTACAAATTTAAAAAACTGAAATATCACATTTACATAAGTATTCAGACCCTTTACTCAGTACTTTGTGGAAGCACCTTTGGCAGTGATTACAGCCTAGAGTCTTTTTGGGTATGACACTACAAGCGTGGCACATCTGTATTTGGGGAGTTTCTTCCATTCATGTCTGCAGATCCTTTCAAGCTCTATAAGGTTGGATTGGGAGCGTTTCTCCACAGCTATATTCAGGTCTCTCCAGAGATGTCCGATCAGTTTCAAGTCTGGGCTCTGGCTGGGCCACTCAAGCACATTCAGAGACTTGTCCCGAAGCCACTCCTGCGTTGTCTTGGCTGTGTGCTTAGGGTCGTTGTCTTGTTGGAAGGTGAACCTTCATCTCAGCCAAAACCAGATCGCTGGAACTGAAATTCGAGCTGGTCTGCGCATGCCTGTAGTGCCTTGCTTCTGACACCATCTGGATCATATGATTTTTGTGGGTTGACACGTTGAATGTATTTCTTGATGTCATTCACAGAGATCTGTATATCAACAGCTGGTATGCTGTCTATACTGTCCAAGGCTACTTTCTGCTTCAATGTAAAATCACACATCAAAAAGAAAGGAGGACCAAGGCACTCTTCATATAATTAATTAAAATGCCTTTATTATTACTTATTAGTATATGAAGAGTGCCTTGGTCCTCCTTTCTTTTTGACGACCAATTTACCCCTTTTACCAAAGAGCACCTCCTATCTACCAAAATGTACTATTGTGTACCTTAGTAGCGCTTCCCTTCCTCCTCTTTCTACTAGTAAAATCACACATGTCAAACCGACAATAGAAACTGTTCAAATAATTTGCAAAAGCAAGGTCATTTTTGACAATGTATCTTTGGTTTGTAGCCCTTGTCACGCTCTCCTACTGTCCTTGTCCTTGAAAAGGTTTTCTCATTTGTCTTTGTATGCTGCCTTGCACTCCTTGATTTTGCTTTTCTTTCTTAAAGCTGCAATATGTAACTTTTGGGGGACCTGACCAAATTCACATAGAAATGTGTGTTACAGATCTGTCAATCGCATTGAAAGCAAGTCAAAAGCTGTAGATCTGTTCCATGTTTGTTTCATTTTTGCATTTTTTTCCCCCAGCTTCAAACAGCTGAAAATACAATACCTTTAGATTCTACACAATACTTGCTTGTTTTGTCACATAAACGGAAATTAGGCAAACTATTTGAATTTTTGCAACCAGGAAATGGCGCAGCAAATTCTGGATAGTGCATCTTTAATAAGCTTAAACTTGTCATTCAATTTTTCTATAGGCTATTGATATTGTTTGTTCTCTCATTATTAGACCTTTGGCTACCTTATGTTTTTACCTTATGCCATTCAAATAACTTTTTAGATAGAACTCTGTTATATTCATTGTTTGACCGGGAGAAAGCCATGCATAAAGTTATTAACCTTAGGCTATGAATATGACTGAAGGCTATCAAATGAAGAGAAGGGAAAATAGGCTACATTCTTTTAAAAACAGCTAGACCGAAGACCTATGCATTTGACAGAGAGAGAAAGTATTTTCTGACTGGGCATTTTGTGCTGCTTTGGTGAATTATCTGCTCTCTTTGGCCTGCATTCCTCTCTTGCTATATAACATATTTATTGGAACAGGCTATAGGAATAGGCAAATGACTCTGAATGTCGCTTGTGTGCTGCCCTGCTGTGCGCTGCGACACTAAATGTTTTACTGCGTGGCGCCAGTGAAGTTCAAATATGCAAAACCATCGTCTGTCTCATCACTATGAGACCTGGTCGGTCTTTGTCATGGAGAGAGAGTTCCTAATGTTTTGTACAGTCAGTATGTACCACTATTCACATGATATACCTCACATACTCTACTACCCTCATAATCTAGCTTTAAATGAGACATCACATATCTTAAACAGGAGTTCTCAAATGTTTTGGGGCCGGGGACCCCTTTTATGATAGCAAATTCACCAATGACCACCTCATAACACAACTCGAGTGAGATAGAAATAGCATACAGGGTGTTTTACTATGACTTTGGCAGTGCATGGTCGGACGAACCACGGTCCGAACCCTGGGAAGGAACATTTTGTCATGGGGCAGATAGATGTTTTGTTGTTGCAGCTTTAAAGCTAATATCCTGCAATTCTAAAATAATTGCCGTGATGCAGATAGAAAACATTTCAAAGCTTAAATTACAGTGCATTTATGTCAACAATTTTTTTTTTGTGTGTTATGCTGAAATATGTATAATTGGTGGAGTACTGTGGATACCAATATCCCTGTGAGCCTCCCAGGTCCATGTTGCCCAGGGTTAAGAACATCCATTGTAGATTAATAATATTACATTGTATTGCATTACATACTTTTAACTTATTCCACAGATCCCTACGCCAAAAGTAGTTTAATGTGTTAGTAATATTCATAAAAAAATGTCATGTCCAAAAAAAGAGATCTGGCCGTGGACCCCCTGCAGTACCTCCGTGGACCCCCTGCAGTACCTCCGTGGACCCCCGTTTGAGAACCCCTGCCTTAAAATATTACCTTATATGTCTGTGTATGTTGTTCTGTTGATGGTGAAGTCATGCACCGTCTGTTATCACACGCTCTTGAAGTTAACAGAGTGTGGTGGTAGTGACAGGGTGTGGAGAATAGGAGCGGTGGGAAGGTTAATTGTTTGTTAGGGGGATGTTTAACATGCAGAGGTAGTGGTGACAGTCTTCGGTGGCGAGACACACGGAACATGAGACGCATTTTCAACTGTAGGCCCAATCTTACGGAGTGTTCAGATAAACTTGTTTTGTCTAGAACAGACATGCTTTTCTGTCATGTGGAAAAGGAATAATGTCCCCTCTATATATAGTTGCTCCCCCTGAATGTGACCTGCAACCCAGTGTTGTTTGTGTAACACAAGGCATATGAATGAAGATGTTCTCCTGCTGAGGTGATGTTTTCTGTGTGTTTGCCTGTGTTCTAATCAGAGGAAGTTCCATTGGGCCACATGACATCGTGGCCTCCCTGGGTCTACGCCCTCTATGACTCTGTGTACTCAACACTGTTCTATAGGTTAGTGTCTTAACCTCTCTGGGCTAGATATACAGTCCATTCAGAAAGTATTCAGGCCCCTTCACTTTTTCCACATTTTGTTACGTTTCAGCCTTATTTTAAAATGGATTACATTAATTTAATAATTTTCCTCTTACAATCTACTCACAATACCCCATAATAGGTAAGCAAAACATTTTTTTTAGACATTTTTGGAAATAAATAAAAACTGAAATACCTTATTTACCTAAGTATTCAGACCCTTTGCTATGAAATTAGAAATTGAGCTCAGGTGCATCCTGTTTCCATTGATCATACTTGATGTTTTTACAACTTGATTGCAATCTACCTGTGGTAAATTAAATTAATTGGACATGATTTGGAAAGGCGCACACTTGTCTATATAAGGTCCCTTAGTTGACAGTGCATGTCAGAGCAAAAACCAAGACATGAGGTCGGAAGAATTGTCCTTAGAGCTCCGAGACAGAATTGTGTCGAGGCACACATCTGGGGAAGTGTATCAAAACATTTATGTAGCATTGAAGGTCCTCAAGAACAGAGTGGCTTCCATCATTCTTAAATGGAAGAAGTTTGGAACCACCAAGACTATTCCTAGACCTGGTCATCTGGCCAAACTGAGCAATCGGGGGAGGTGGGTCTTGGTCAAAGAGGTGATGGTCACTCTGACAGAGCTCCAGAGTTTCTCTGTCGAGATGGGATAACCTTCCAGAAGGACAACTATCTCTGCAGCACTCCACCAATTGGACTTTATGGTAGAGTGGTCCGACAGAAGCCACTCCTCAGTAAAAGGCACATGACCGCCCGCTTGGAGTTTGCCAAAAGCACCTAAATGACTCTCAGATCATGAGAAACAAGATTCTCTGGTCTGATGAAACCAAGATTGAACTCTTTGGCCTGAATGCCAAGTGTCACATCTGGAGGAAACCTGGCACCATCCCTATGGTGAAACATGGTGGGGGCAGAATCAAGTTGTGGTGATGTTTTTCAGCAGCAGGGACTGGGACACTTGTCAGGATAGAGGAAAAGATGAACGGAGCAGTACAGAGAGATCCTTGATGAAAACCTGCTCCAGAGTGCTCAGGGCCTCAGCCTGGGGCGAAGGTTCACCTTCCAACAGGACAACGGTTCTAAGGACACAGCCTAAACAACGCAGGTGTGGCTTTGGGACAAGTCTCTGAATGTCCTTGAGTGGCCCAGCCAGAGCGCAGACTTGAACCCGACCGAATATCAAAATTGCTGTGCAACGACGCTCCCCATCCAACCTGACAGAGCTTGAAAGGATCTGCAGAGAAGAATCTGAGAAACTCCCCAAATATGGATGTGCCAAGCTTGTAGCATCACACCCAAGAAGACTCAAGGCTGTAATCACTGCCAAAGGTGCTTCAACAAAGTACTGAGTAAAGGGTCTGAATACTCATGTAAATGTGATATTTCTACATTAGCAAAAATGTCTAAAAACCTGTTGTTTCTTTGTCATTATGGGGTATTGTGTGTAGATTGATGAGGGGGAAAAAATATTTCATCCATTTTATAATAAGGCTGTAACGTAACAAAATGTGGAAAAAGTCAAGAGGTCTAAATACTATCTGAATGCACTGTAACTACTGTGTGTACACAGACAGAACATTGCCAATGGAACTTGATTTGAGCTGATTTATTCCATAATGTGTTTTAGAAAAATACTTTACCAGTTAAGTGACGACACACATCCTGTTTGTAACCTTGTTTCTTGTGTTTGTCCCCCAGGAGACTCTGATGAACAGAGTGAAGAGACAGCTCCATGAGTGGTACGAGAACCTCAAGGATGATTCCCTCCCCACAAACGCTATAGGTACAACTCCCCGGCCTGCCCTAAAGGCTACTGTATATTTCTGCCACAAAAACCATCATATTTTCAGGTACTTCTTCCAACCTCTCAGATTTAAATCCTGATCTGTAACCTACCATCTCCCCATCCCTCCTTCCTATCAGATTTCTCCTACAGAGTGGCAGCCTGTTTGCCCATAGACGATGCCCTCCGGCTCCAGCTGCTGAAGATAGGCAGTGCCATCCAGAGGCTGTGCTGTGAGCTGGACATCATGGACTAGGTGAGCACACAAAGACAGACAGACGCAGACATGTGCACACACACAGAGCCATAAATACACATCACTAAACCTTACAATTTAAAGGCCATGCACACTGCTCAACGCATGAACCAGGCGAGGACTTGTTCATCTGTCTGACACACAGAGCCGTATCCACACACTGTTTGATATTTACCCCTACACCCACCACGAATCCATCCAGCTGTACCCACTGTACCCCAACTGATCTGGTCTAATCTCTTACCCCTACTCCTCCCTGTTGTTCTGTGGCAGACTCCCGTCTCTCTCTCTCTCTCCTCTCTTTCCTCTACTCTAATGTGCTAGTGTTATATTTAGCCACCGCCTATAAAAGTGATGATCATTTCCTCTCTCTTGAGGTGGTGGGTCGGAGATGCTGCCTTCTTTTGTGAGCTCTCCCATGCATTGAGAGCTGTGCAAGTGTTAAAACACCTCTTCTCTAATCCATCCCTCCATCCTCACCCTCCTCATCGTCGCTCTGACTAGAGCTGGAACAATAAGCTGAAAATATTACAGACGCTGACATTGCCTTGCTCACATCGAAGCATTTTGCTGATGTTGGTAATTTTCTGTGATTTTGCAGCAAAATGTTCTTGTTCTAAAAATCATTATTTGGTCAACAATAATAGCCTATGCATTGTGTATATTCATGCTATGAAAGTACAGTTAAAGTCAGAAGTTTACATACAACTTAGCCAAATACATTTGAACTCAGTTTTTCACAATTCCTGACATTTAATCCTAGTAAAAATCCCTGTTTTAGGTCAGTTAGGATCACCACTTTATTTTAAGAATGTGAAATGTCAGAATAATAGTAGAGAGAATGATTGATTTCAGCTTTTAGTTCTTTCATCACATTCCCAGAGGGTCAGAAGTTTACATACACTCAATTAGTATTTGGTAGCATTGCTTTTAAATTGTTTAACTTGGGTCAATCGTTTCAGGTAGCCTTCCACAAGCTTCCCACAGTAAGTTGGGTGAATTTTTGGCCATTCCTCCTGACAGAGCTGGTGTAACTGAGTCAGGTTTGTAGGCCTCCTTGCTCGCACACGCTTTTTCAGTTCTGCCCACACATTTTCTATAGGATTGAGGTCAGGGCTTTGTGATGGCCACTCTCTAATACCTTGACTTTGTTGTCCTTAAGCCATTTTGTCACAACTTTGGAAGTATGCTTAGGATCATTGTCCATTTGGAAGACCCATTTGCGACCAAGCTTTAGCTTCCTGACTGATTTCTTGAGATGTTTCTTCAATATATCCACATAATTTTCCTCCCTCATGATGCCATCTATTTTGGGAAGTGCACCAGTCCTTCCTGCAGCAATGCACCCCCACAACATGATCCTGCCACCCCCATGCTTCACGGTTGGGATGGTGTTCTTCGGGTTGCAAGCCTCTTCCTTTTTCCTCCAAACATAACGATGGTCATAATGGACAAACAGTTCTATTTTTGTTTTATCAAACCAGAGGACGTTTCTCCAAAAAGTACAATCTTTGTCCCCATGTGCAGTTGCAAACCGTAGTCTGGCTTTTTTATAGCGGTTTTGGAGCAGTGGCTTCTTCCTTGCCGAGTGGCCTTTCAGGTTATGTCGATATAGGACTCGTTTCACTGTGGATATAGATACTTTTGTACCTGTTTCCTCCAGCATCTTCACAAGGTCCTTTGCTGTTGTTTTGGGATTGATTTGCACTTTTCGCACCAAAGTACGTTCATCTCTAGAAGACAGAACGCGTCTCCTTCCTGACTTGTATGACGGCTGCGTGGTCCAATGGTGTTTATACTTGCGTACTATTCTTTGTACAGATGAAAGTGGTACCTTCAGGCATTTGGAAATTTCTCCCAAGGTTGAACCAGACTTATTGGCTGATTTCTTTTGATTTTCCCATGATGTCAAGCAAAGAAGCACTGAGTTTGAAGGTAGGCCTTGAATTGCATCCACAGGTACACCTCCGATTGACTCAAATAATGTCAATTAGCTTATCAAGAGCTTCAAGAGCCATGACAATTTTTTATGGACTTTTCCAAGCTGTTTAAAGGCACAGTCAACTTAGTATATGTAAACTTCTGACCCACTGCAATTGTGACACAGTGAATTATAAATTAAATAATCTGTCTGTAAACAATTGTTGGAAAAATTACTTGTGTCATGCACAAAGTAGATGTCCTTACCCACTTGCCAAAACTATAGTTTGTTAACAAGAAATTTGTGGAGTGGTTGAAAAATGAGTTTTAATGACTCCAACCTAAGTGTTTGTAAACTTCAACTGTAGTTTGCTGTTGCTAGCTAATTTGTCCTCGGACATAAACATTTGGTTGTTATTTTACCTGAAATGTACAAGGTCCTTTTTTGTTGTTGCTGGATATTAGTAAAATTTTGACCCATTTTAACTCATGCAAAATCGTGTGTCCCCTACTCTGACAATTAATCCACAGATTAAAGGGGAAACTGAGTTGGTTTCTAGTAATCTCTCCTTGTTCAGTCTTCTTTTCTACTTCTGTGGATTTTATATGGCAGTTGGCAACCAACATTAAGGTTCGTTACTGTAACCGACTGGACTGGCATATGGACCTCCTTCATCTTTCAATCACCCATGTGGGTATATGCTCCTAAAAACCAATGAGGAGATGGGAGAGGAGGGACTTGTAGCGGGTCAGGCGTCTAAAAACGCAGACACTCGTTGACCCACACAGAAGCAGTTTGGATGAAATAATTAAATAACATGTATGTGTACATTTATGCAACACAGGCTATTTCACAGCAGTTTAGATGGTACAATGATTCTCTAAACTATATACTTGCTTAAGCTAACTGTTAGAGTTTTTGGGGCGGCAGGTAGCGTATTGGACAGAGCTTTGGGCCAGTAGCCGAAAGGTTGCTAGATCGAATCCCTGAGCTGAAAGGTCAAAATCTTTCGTTCTGCCCCAAGTCAGTTAACACACTGTTCCTAGGCCATCATTGTAAATAAGATTTGTTCTTAACTGACTTGCCAAGTTAAATAAAGGTTAAATAAATTTAAATAATGTAAAAGGAAATCGTATTTTAGCAACCAAGAAGTGGCGGTGGAATTTCTACATCTTTAAAAGATTGTCTCAAAGACCCATTAAATGTAACAATAACTTGAATCTATAAAACCTCAAATAATATGGAGTTTCTCATCAATGTCCCTGAACACTCAACACTTTATCTATGGGGTCATCAGAGTGGCGTGCGCGCGCAAGGAAGGGTTAAGCAAGTTCGTGTCTCTTGTTTGACATTCATCTAGTTAAGTTTCATAACCATCTCTCTGGCTACTGTCCCATTCTGTCTGTCTACACTGTCTGATTCGACCTGGGTCATTCTAGAATATTTGTAGTTTTAATGTATTCGTATACTTTAATATCTGAATGTCATTTGTACACTCAATTCGACAGTTTTTTGTACAGACATTATCTCTACCCTGGTCTCCTCCCCCCCACACACACACCTGCAGCTTGTCTCTGTTTGGCCCCATGCAGCCTATGTTAACTCCCACGGTCCATGAGACCCTGACTGTCTACAAAGCCAGCAACCTCAACCTGGTCCGCAGGCCATCTACGCTCCACAGCTGGTTTCCAGGGTAACCCCTCTCTATACATGCCTCACACACATACATTCCCTCGCTCTCACACATTTAGATGTACACTAACCCATTCCCCACACTATAGAAACTCACCCACAGTCTTACACTCACAAATTATATTCTCAAGTGACACACATGTCCAAGGCCCTTGGGCTCCCCTGGGTTCTCAGTGATTCTGTTATGTTACGTAAGGAATCTTCAACCAAAGCCACTCGTCAGTCCTCAGCGCTCCTGTGTTTGCCTCCTGTAATAATGACAGCAATAACTTCCTCCACTTATCCTCCCCATGGGCTGGCACTGGTCAAGATGAGTCTTATTCAAGTCCTCTGTGGGGAGCTATGGAGGAGGAAGAAACCTCTCTGCCACACTGCTCTTCTGGTGAAGCGTGTTATTACAGCCTGTTGTTCTGAGTAGACATGTTGTGGAGAGAGCAACAGACACACAACATGACAGATCTAGGCTGTTTATTGGTGTCTTTCATCTGTTAATTGCAAGGGCTTCTTTGTGATAATTGTTATTCAAATGGTAGGTTGTTGCCAGGAAGAGAACCCTGAGAAACGTCTAAATTGAACAGGTGTCAGATGGGAGTGGAGTGGTTTGTCTGTGTGCCTTCCCTCCTTTGCCTGGCCTGCCGCCATTCCTACGTGACAGCCAGTAAGGGCTTTAGTCTGAGGAGAAAATGGAGAGGTGATGAGAGAGGGCATTGTATTGAATAGACACAGTCTGTGTTCTTTCTCTATGTAATATATGTGCATGAGAGCATCAGAATGTCCAAGGCCTCTATTAGCAATGTTGTCTGGTATGCCATATACTGTGTGATGAGGGAAATTGGAAGACTAGGTTATTAGTTTCTGTGTCAGATGCCTTATGTCAACAATAAGAAGTGAGGCATGCTGCACAAATCCCTAAGGACTGATGGAAGTTATTTCTGCCTCTCTCGCTCGCTCCTCCCCCCTCCCTCAGGTATGCCTGGACGATCGCTCAGTGTCAGATCTGTGGCTCCCACATGGGCTGGAAGTTCACGGCCACCAAGACGGACTTGTCCCCTCCTCGTTTCTGGGGCCTGACCCGCTCAGCAATGCTGCCCCGCATCCCCCAGACAGGTGGCCAGTAGGGGGACGAGGGCTCCCGCCTGGTTTGCCTGTGGCAACATGAGGACCTCCCTGCCACCCATGTCGCCAACACACTCTGTCCACTGGCGAGGGCCTCTCCTTAGTACTCGGTGTCCCACCCAACCCCCGACAGCCATGGCAGCAAATCCCTCATATAAGGTCATCCTGCCTTTAAATGTCACTTTCTAACACACACACACACACACAGATAGAGAGGAAGAGGATGGAGAGGTGTTTTGTTCCTGAGTGCAGTGACACTGGAGATGGAATGTGTTGCATATTGACAGATAGATATGGGGAATTGAGCAATATTTATTCTGCAACACAGGCAAATCTTTCCCATAGCATGCTACTCTGGACTTGTCTGTACTGCTCTCTCTATCTAGCTCCAATACTATCTGTCACAGACATGGCACGCACTAGTGCATTGCCATACTATCAAACTGCTCTAAACCATAGGTGTGACTTTGCATGCAGTATCCAGCTAGGTGTGTATAGGGTTATAGACTCCGATCAAGAGGACCTTTGGTGCCCATAATCTCTAAACAAACAAATCAATAGAAAGCAACTTGGGATTCTGGTCACCGTTAGTTGTTGATGTGTTTCTCAGAGAACCTAATTTCAGCTGGATTGGTTCATGGAGAGATAGACCATGTAAAATCCAGGATTAGAGGGGGTTTGTATATGTGGAAGTATGCTGCTTTTACAAGGATGTATCATGCCTTTGTTTCATGTGCCAGATGTTTTGATCAGTCGGTCAAGAAGGTCATGTGGTCTGATGAGACAAAAATAGAGCTTTTTGGTCTAAACTCCATTCGCCGTGTTTGGAGGAAGAAGAAGGATGAGTACAACCCCAAGAACACCATCCCAACTGTGAAGCATGGAGGTGGAAACATCATTCTTTGGGGATGCTTTTCTGCAAAGGGGACAGGACGACTGCACCGTATTGAGGGGAGGATGGATGGGGCCATGTATTGCGAGATCTTGGCCAACAACCTCCTTCCCTCAGTAAGAGCATTGAAGATGGGTCGTGGCTGGGTCTTCCAGCATGACAACGACCCAAAACACACAGCCAGGGCAACTAAGAAGTGGCTCCGTAAGAAGCATCTCAAGGTCCTGGAGTGGCCTAGCCAGTCGCCAGACCTGAACCCAATAGAAAATCTTTGGAGGGAGCTGAAAGTCCGTATTGCCCAGCGACAACCCCGAAACCTGAAGGATCTGGAGAATGTCTGTATGGAGGAGTGTGCCAAAATCCCTGCTGCGGTGTGTGCAAACCTGGTCAAGAACTACAGGAAACGTATGATCTCTGTAATTGCAAACAAAGGTTTCTGTACCAAATATTAACTTCTGCTTTTCTGATGTATCAAATACTTATGTCATGCAATAAAATGCTAATGAATTACTTAAAAATCATACAATGTGATTTTCTGGATTTTTGTTTTAGATTCCGTCTCTCACAGTTGAAATGTACCCATGATAAAAAATTACAGACCTCTACATGCTTTGTAAGTAGGAAAACCTGCCAAATCTGCAGTATATCAAATACTTGTTCTCCCCACTGTTTGTAGTATACATGTAGAGATACTCATTTCTATTTTGTAACTGATGGAGGCCCATTTAACTGTAAGACACTGTGCCTCTGAAGTACCTCTGGTCAGTGAAGACTAGAGTTGGCTTGGTGCCGGGTGTAGACTTGAGGAAAGCAGGGCCCAAGGCAGTGGATCCAGAGAATCTGTCAGTCACCATGGTTCTGTGTGTGATGTTGATGGCTGGATGGAGTGCCTATGGTCCAAATCAATGTCTTGTTTGTTTGTTATATCAGTGAGCCACACAATTAAATGTGTAACCAGTAATAAGTAACCAGTCAGTTATGGAATTTCTGGTCTGATATACAGTTGAAGTCAGAAGTTTACATACACTTAGGATGGAGTCATTAAAACCACTCCACAAATTTCTTGTTAACAAACTATATTTTTGGCAAGTCGGTTAGGACATCTACTTTGTGCATGACACAAGTAATTTGTCCAATAATTGTTTACAGACAGATTATTTCACTTATAATTCACTGTATCACAATTCCAGTGGGTCAGAAGTTTACATACACTAAGTTGACTGTGCCTTTAAACAGCTTTTAAAATTCCATAAAATGATGTCATAGCTTTAGAAGCTTCTGATAGGCTAATTTACATTATTTGAGTCAATTGGAGGTGTAACTGTGGATCTATTTCAAGGCCTACCTTCAAACACAGTTCCTCTTTGATTTGATTTGATTTGAAATCAAAAGAAATCAGCCAAGACCTCAAATAACTGTAGACCTCCACAAGCCTGGTTCATCATTGGGAGCAATTTCCAAATGTCTGAAGACACCACGTTCATCTGTACAAACAATAGTACGAAAGTATGAACACCATGGGCCCACGCAGCCATCATACTGCTCAAGAAGGAGACGCATTCTGTCTCCTAGAGATGAACGTACTTTGGTGCGAAAAGCGCAAATCAATCCCAGAACAACAGCAAAGGACGTTGTGAAGATGCTGGAGGAAACGGGTACAAAAGTATCTATATCCACAGTGAAACGAGTCCTATATCGACATAACCTGCAAGGCCGCTCAGTAAGGAAGAAGCCACTGCTCCAAAACCACTATTTAAAAAAAAGCCAGACTACGGTTTGCAACTACACATGGGGACAAAGATTGTACTTTTTGGAGAAATGTCCTCTGGTCTGATGAAACAAAAATATAATTATTTGTCCATAATGACCATCGTTATGTTTGGAGGAAAAAGGGGGATGCTTGCAAGCCGAAGAACACCATCCCAAACGTGAAGCACGGGAGTGGCAGCATCATGTTGTGGGGGTGCTTTGCTGCAGGAGGGACTGGTGCACTTCCCCAAAAAGATGGGATCCAGAGGGAGGAAAATTATGTGGATATATTTAAACAACATCTCAAGATATTAGTCAGGAAGCTAAAGCTTGGTCGCAAATGGGTCTTCCAAATGGACAATGACCCCAAGCATACTTTCAAAGTTGTGGCAAAATGGCTTAAGGACAACAAAGTCAATGTTTTGGAGTGGCCATCACAAAGCCCTGACCTCAATCCCATAGAAAATTTGTGGGCAGAACTGAAAAAGCGTGTGCGAGCAAGGAGGCCTACTAACCTGACCCAGTTACACCAGCTCTGTCAGGAGGAATGGGCCAAAATTCACCCAACTTATTGTGGGAAGTTTGTGGAAGGCTACCCAAAACGTTTGACTCAAGTTAAACAATTTAAAGGCAATGCTACCAAATACTAATTGAGTGTATGTAAACTTCTGACCAACTGGAAATGTGATGAAAGAAATAAAAGCTGAAATAAATAATTCTCTACTATTATTCTGACATTTCACATTCTTAAAATAAAGTGGTGATCCTAACTGACCTAAAACAGGGAATTTTTACTAGGATTAAAGGTCAGGAAATGTGAAAAACTGAGTTTAAATGTATTTGGCTAAGGTGTATGTAAACTTCCGACTTCAACTGTATCTGTGATGTAGAACCTCAACACTCTTGCCTCTCCCATAGCCATGTAGTTCAATTTTTTAACAATGTAAAACAGGATTGATTTGTTCAGCTCAATTATCACCATTTTTAGCAAAGTAATTCTACGCAGTAAGAAATGTTCTTCAATACAATTGAGATTGTATTTTTTCATGATTGTTATAATTTTTTAACATTTGTTTGGTATACCAGTAGGTAACACTTCAGATGAGACAAATGCCATTGAAGAAGAACCTTGGATTAGTGGAAATAGAAAACAAGTAGAAAAGGAGCCCCAGATGCCTTGGTACGAAAAAGGTTTAGAAACTGTGATCTACTGTGTAAAATCAGAGCGTAGTACAGTACTACAGTCAGCACTAGGCGTACAGAGGCCCATTATCAGCAACCATCTCCTGTGTTCCAATGGCTCGTTGTGTTAGCAAATCCAAGTTTATCATTTTAAAAGGCTAATTGATCATTAGAAAACCCTTTTGCAATTGTTAGCACAGCTGAAAACTGTTGTTCTGATTAAAGAATCAATAAAACTGGCCTTCTTTAGACTAGTTGAGTATCTGGAGCATCAACATGTGGGTTCGATTACAGGCTCAAAACGGCTAGAAAAAAATAACTTTCTTCTATAACTCGTCAGTCTATTCTTGTTCTGAGAAATTAAGGCTATTCAATGTGAGAAATGTAACCAGAATAGAAAGAGGAGTGGGAGGCCCCGGTGCACAACTGAGCAAGAGGACAAGTACATTAGTGTCTAGTTTGAGAAACAGACTCTCACAAGTCCTCAACTGGCAACTTCATTAAATAGTACCCGCAAAACACCAGTCTCAACGTCAACAGTGAAGAGGCGATTCCGGGATGCTGGCCTTCTAGGCAGAGTTGCAAAGAAAAAGCCATATCTCAGACTGGCCAATAAAAATAAAAGATTAAGATGGGCAAAAGAACACAGACACTGGACAGAGGAAGATTGGAAAGAAGTGTTATGGACAGACAAATCTTAAGTTTGAGGTGTTCAGATCACAAAGAAGAACATTTGTGAGACGCAGAAACATTGAAAAGATGCTGGAAGAGTGCTTGACGCCATCTGTCAAGCATGGTGGAGGCAATGTGATGGTCTGGGGGTGCTTTGGTTGTGGTAATGTGGGAGATTTGTACAGCGTAAAAGGGATCTTGAAGAAGGAAGGCTGTCACTCCATTTTGCAATGCCATGCCATACCCTGTGGATGGCGCTTAATTGGAGCCAATTTCCTCCTACAACAGGACAGTGACCCAAAGCACAGCTCCAAACTATGTTTCTTCCCTAACTTTTTAGGGAAGAAGCAGTCAGCTGGTATTCTGTCTATAATGGCCAGCACAGTCACCAGATCTCAATTGTATGGAGCTGTTGTGGAAGCACCTTGACCGTATGGTACGTAAGAAGTGCCCATCAATCCAACTTGTGGGAGGTGCTTCAAAAAGCATGCAGTGAAATCTCTTCAGATTATCTCAACAAATTGACAACTAGAATGCCAAAGGACTGCAGGTCTTTAATTGCTGCAAATGGAGGATTCTTTGACGAAAGGACACAATTATTATTTCAATTAAAAATCATTATTTATATAACCTTGTCAACATCTTGTCTATATTTCCTATTCATTTTGCAACTCATTTCATGTATGTTTTCATGGAAAACAAGGATATTTCTAAGTGACCCCAAACTTTTGAACAGTAGTGTACATCAGTGACCCGCTGTTCCGTTGGCGGTAACATCTGTGACAATTAGCTACAAACACATCTTGACATGTCAATATGCCTCAATGCGTACTGTATGTATGTGTGCGTGCGTGCGGTGTGGTGTGTGTATCTACATGTATTGAGGAAATTGCTGTCCTTTTGTATTTGTTTGTGTCCTCAGTGGCAGCCCCAGGTGACCGATTGCTTAAGGTCAATACAGTGTAAGGGACAATATCCATCACCATGGGGGATGAGTAATAGAACCATGTCTCACGGGGCTGGTGAACACATTATTAGTCTTCAATTTTTATTCAGCAGCCATATTACCCTGCATCCCAGTGCTGGCTTGCCTCTGAAGTTATGCTGGGTTGGGCTAGATGGGAGACCAGATGCTGCAAGAAGTGGTGTTGGAGGGCCGATAGGACGCAAACTGTTTTTTATCCTCCTAATCAGGGACTAATTCAGACCTGGAACACCAGGTGAGTGCAATTAATTAGCAGGTAGAAACAAAAAACGGAAGTGTTTCGGCTCTCCAGGACCGGAATTGGGCAGCCCTGTGTGTAGTCTGACACACTAATGCCCCTGAAAGTTTTCAGTGTTCTACTGTAGCTCAAATTAAAGTAAGGAGCATACTTGTTTGTTCTTTGGCATATGTGGAGGTGCACATGTTCCTGCAGTCCATCTCAGCAGAATCAGCAGGGCTTTTAGAAGCTAGTAGACCCTCTTCTCACTTCACTGTTGTAACCAACAAAGGAACACCAGGCACTCCTCAGACAGAAACAGCAGCTATAGAGAGATGCAGCATGTATGAAAAACCTTTCGACAGAATGGGGTAAGAGTGAAAATGGAAAGGTGGGAAGAAAAGGGGTGGCAGGAATCCACTCTGTACTGAGTATCCATACGTCATTTCCAGTAATTGGTGAGCATGTGAGTGGACTTGACTTGTGTGTCTGCGCTGTGTGTTGTAGGCATACAGGTACACGTGCAACACGGTGTGCTGGCTTGGTCAGTGCTTTCCTGGTAGCCTCCTGTCGCTGGCCCAGCGAGGGGCTAACCAGAGAGAGTGGATACTGGGTGTGTGACTGGCCTCTGGGAGAGGTATTTAAAGTACTATTCTTCCTGCCCAGAGAGAGTGGATACTGGGTGTGTGACTGGCCTCTGGGAGAGGTATTTAAAGTACTATTCTTCCTGCCCAGAGAGAGGGGATACTGGGTGTGTGACTGGCCTCTGGGAGAGGTATTTAAAGTACTATTCTTCCTGCCCTTTACTATTGATATTTTGGACAACTTTTTAATTCACTACATTCCTAAAGAAATAATGTACTTTTTACCCCATAAATGTTCCCTGACACACAAAAGTACTCGTTACAATTTGAATGCTTAGCAGGACAGGAAAATTGTCCAATTCACACACTTTTGAAGAGAACATCCCTGCTCATTCATACTGCCTCTGATCTGGTGGACTAAACACACATGCTTTGTTTGTAAATTGTCTGAGTGTTGGAGTGTGCCCGTGGCTATCCGTAAATTGAAATAGAAGAGTGTGTCATCTGGTTTGATTACTATAAGGAATTTGAAATTATTTATACTTTTGATACTTAAGTATATTTTAGCAATTACATTTACTTTTGATACTTAAGTATATTTAAAACAAAATACTTTTAAACTTTTACTCAAGTAGTATTTTAAAGGGATTTTACTTGAGTGATTTTCTATTAAGTTATCTTTACTTTGACTTAAATATGACAATTGGGCACTTTTTTTTTACCACTGTCTGCTACTGTAACAGCCCCAGTGCCTGGCTTGTGTCTCTTTAGTCTTCCTGGCTGTGATTCTGGTCTGCATCACTTTTATCTTGCTCGGCTCTATCTTAACACTTAGCCAACTACTCTCATTTTATTCCATTTGCATGGCCATAATGAATGTAATCCAAAATACACTACATGACCAAAATTATGTGGACACCTGCTCGTTGAACTTCTCATTCCAAAATCATGGGTATTAATATGGAGTTGGTCCCCCTTTGCTTCTATAACAGCCTCCACTTTTCTGGGAAGGCTTTCCACTAGATGTTGGATTATTGCTGCATGGACTTGCTTCCATTCACCCACAAGAGCAGTAGTGAGGTCAGGCACTGATGTGTGGTGATTAGGCCTTGCTCGCAGTCAGCGTTCCAATTCATCCCAAAGGTGTTCGATGGGGTTGAGGTCAGGTCTCTGTGCAGGCCAGTCAAGTTCCTCCACACCGATCTGGATAAACCATTTCTGTATGGACCTCACTTGGTGCACAGGGGCATTGTCATTTTGAAACAGGAAAAGGGCCTTCCCCAAACTGTTGCCACAAAGTTGGAAGCACAGAATTGTCTAGAATGTCATTGTATGCTGTAGCATTAAGATTTCCCTTCTCTGGAACTAAGGGGCCTAGCCCAAACCATTATTCCTCCTCTACCAAACTTTACAGTTGGCACTATTCATTCTGGCAGGTAGCGTTCTCCTGGCATCCGCCAAACCCAGATTTGTCTGTCGGACTGCCAGATGGTGAAACGTGATTAATCTCTCCAGAGAACACGTTTCCACTGCTCCAATGGGGGCGGGCTTTATATCACTCCAGCCGGTGCTTGGCATTGCGCATGGTTATCTTAGGCTTATGTGCAACTGCTCAACCATGTAAACCCATTTCATGAAGCTCCCGACTAACAGTTGTTGTGCTGACATTGCTTCCTGGGGCAGTTTGGAACTCGGTAGTGACTGTTGCAACCAAAGACAGACAATGATTTTTACGAGCTTCAGGACTCAGCGGTCCAGTTCTGTGACCTTGTGTGGCCTACAACTTCGCAGCTGAGCCGTTGTTGCTCCTAGACAATTCCACTTCACAATAACAGCACTTACAGTTGACCGGTGGTAGCTCTTACAGGCAGAAATCTGACAAACTGACTTGTTGGAAAGGTGGCATCCTATCACGGTGCCATGTTGAAAGTTACTGAGCTCTTCAGTAAGACCATTCTACCGCCACTATTTGTCTATGGAGATTGCATGGCTCTGTGCTCAATTTTATAGACCTGTCAGCAACGGGTGTGGCTGAAATAGCCAAATGGACTAATTTGAAGGGGTGTCCACATACTTTGTATATATAGTGTATATCTCTCCATATGTTACTCATTCCTTCTCCCCCACCTCTTTTTTTAACATTAATTCTATCAGGAAGTCATACTGAGACCAAGGTCTCTTTTACAGATGAGCCCTGTTTTTTTTTCCCTCATCAATCTACACACAATATCCGATAATGACAGAGCAAAAACAGTTTCTTTAGAATACAAAAGCACATTTGACAACGATTACAGCCTCAAGTGTTTTTGGGAATGGCTCTACAATCTTGGCACACCTGCACACACTTCTTCTATGCAGATCCTCTCAAGCTCTGTCAGGTTGGATGGGGAGCTCCGCTGCACAGCTATATTCAGGTCTTTCCAGAGATGTTCGATCGGGTTCAAGTCCGGCCTCTGGCTGGGCCACTCAAGGACATTCAGAGACTTGTCCCGAAGTCACTCCTGTGTTGTCTTGGCTGTGTGCTTAGGGTCATTGTCATGTTGGAAGGTGAACCTTCATCACAGTCTGAGGTTCTTAGCTCTGAAGCAGGTTTTCAACAAGGATCTCTCTGTACTTTGCTCCGTTCATCTTTGCCTAGATCCTGACTAGTCTCCCAGTCCTTGCCGTTGAAAAATATCCCCACAGCTTGATGCTGCCACCACAATGCTTCACCATAGGGATGGTGTCAGGTTTCCTCCAGACGTGATGCTTGGCATTCAGGCCAAAGAGTTCAATCTTGGTTCTCATGGTCTGAGTCTTAAGGTGCCTTTTGGCAAACTCCAAGTGGGCTGTCGTGCCTTTTACTGAGGAGTGGCTTCCATCTGGCCTGATTGATGGAGTGCTGCAGAGATGGTTGTCATTCTGGAAGGTTCTCCACAGACAAACTCTAGAGCTTTGAGTTACCAACATCAGGTTCTTGGTCACCTCCCTGACCAAGGTCCTTCTCCCTGATTGCTCAGTTTGGCTGGTCATACCCAAGAAGACTCAAGGCTGCAATTGCTGCCAAAGGTGCTTCAACAAAATACAGAGATAAAGGGTTTCTGAATACTTATGGAAATGTGATATTTCTGAATACTTTCCGAATGCACTGTTTATGTTTTGATTATTAATACTTTCTAAGGCTGCATGATGTGACTCCAATTATGATTTTGAAAAAGTTGCATGAAAGGCATGAGCTCTGCTTTGTTTTTTTTGTGCAGGCTGTACACACTTCATCAGTCTCTCATTCACAATTTGACAAGCACTTAATAATGCCTCAACTTCCCGGGTGCATCCCCTCTAATACCCCCTAAAAAAAAATCTGTGCCTTTTGTAGCTGAATATGATAATTATAATTCCCTTCTATAATTCGGCTGCTTCCAGAATCATCTCACACTCACATGGCTCTCCGTCACGTGATTGGGACTTGAAGACAGACACATCTGGGACGCAACTGCGCGCATCTTTATCCAATTCCGAGGTGTATATTGACAATATTGGAAGAACTTTCCACATTTACTTTTCAGTTAGCCAACAAGTTGAGTAGGCCTACCGAACAGCAAAGCACTAGTCTATGTCAATCTACTATTCTCCCATAGTACAAACGTTGACCTATTCTGTGCTAGAAATAAATATCCCAAACATTTGTGGGATGCAAAAGATCCCAAATGAATACAACCACTAGCTTAAAAAAAAATAAAGCAGAGCCTGACGCAACAGATGAGAATGTTTAGCTTAAAATGTTGATAAACTATTAGGCTATTCCATCACATTATAAGTGCAGCAATTCGCACACAGCAGTAGGTTATAAGCACAAATGTTCCATTAGCAGGAAAACACAATTCTCAAAAGTGACCGCAAATGTGATTATGCATTTATTGCTTTTATTATAAAGGTGCATTTTTATGGTGAAAATGATCTTCCCAAAATTGAAACTCACACGCTGCTTATGTATGCCAGTTAGGCTCTAAACCCGTTGTAAAGCGGATTAATGTGATTTATTATTTGGCCACTTTAGTTGTGATACAAACCGTATAAAAATGTATTGGCCTATGAGCTAGGCTACATGAGGCGTGCAACTATGATTTGAAAATGTAGCAACAAAAAAAAAAGAATGCACTGTTTGCCTTAAACTGGACATCATTCACAAGTGATAGGCTAATATTGTCACCCATCCCACTATTATTGATTAAATCTTGTCTTTACGTATACTAAATAATATGTGTGAAATTTGTTTTGATTTAGAATGGACCATTATCTTGCACCTGTCGTGAAACGGGCAGCGGGGAAAAATGCATGTCATCTATGCACTTAAATAGCAAATGGAGGACACTTTTCACATGGTTCGTTTTCATGCCCGCAAGGTAGGCTATAGTCCTGTTGTAAAGAGAAGCAATGTGCTTAATATTAGGTCATTTTAGAAATAAATATAGTAGGCCTAGCCTATAGAAAGCTGATGGGCTCCTATTTTTAATAGAGGTCATCACTCTGTTATTTCATGCAATTGCATAGCCTATAGAAAGTGTCATGGGCTCTCATGAAGTGTTTGTTTAGATTTTCGAATACATTTGCATTGGTGTCAGTGATTAGAGGGACAATAGAGTGCTGAGTACCAAGCAGTTAGCAAGTTTGGTAGGCTACTAATGACCATCAGCAGCATCAGATCTTGGAAAAGCCTATTTGCTGACTGTGGTCATGACTCGTGACCGCTCAACATAACAGCCCTACTCATTACAGCAGATTTTATTGCAGTGAGCCAGGTAAAGATGCTTTAGAGACATGGAAACTGGGGGGGGGGGGGGGGAATTCCTCCCAGTCGATGTAAGAGACTGATAGACAGTTACAAGAAACGGCTACATTAAGTTATTCAATCTAAAGCGGGCAACACAAGCCATTGAAGCTAGAGATGTACTTATTCTTTCCGCACTATGAAATTGCATTTCCGTTGATTGTTGATGAATAAATGATTGCAACGTATAATCTTTCAGTGTTATTTGTTAAATTATATGACCTTTATCTGTCAATAGTGTTGAAGTGAAGATTACATATCCATCTGTCCAAATATTTACAAAAAAAGGCAACTTTCCAGTGGGTGTACTTACTTTTTCACGACTCTACATGCCATGTAGCAGACGCTTTTATCCAAAGCAACTTAGTCATGCGTGTGTATATTTTTATGTGTGTGTGGTCTCAGGAATCAAACCCACTATCCTGCTGATGCAAATGCCATGCTCTACCAACAGAGCTAAAGAGGACATTTTGACTGGTGATGTGGAATATGCTGGAATAGGCCAGATATAACAACTGATGGTTGTCATGGCGTTGTTGCTCTTTGATGCTGGGCCATTAGTCCCATCATTCAGTAAACACACACACACACACACACACACACACACATATATATATATATATATATATATATATATATATATATATATATATATATATATATATATATATATGCTGTAACACACACACACACACACACACACACACAGTCCTCCTGCACCACTGTTCATACAGTAGCTTCCACCAGCTTGTATATTCAAGAGCCTTTTCTTCTCTGCCTGAGATGACCTTTTAGGATTTCAGAAGTTGTCTTTCTATGTAGACTAATAACACTTTTTTTCCTTCTCTTCAGAAATTGTAATTATAAACTGCATTCAAAGAAAAATGTGATCTCTTGCCATTTGAATGCAATTCACAAAAGAACATAATTAACCTCCAGCATCTTCAAAAACATTGACTAGGTTGATGACACCCCTCAATAGTTGTGTGACTGAACAAACTGGATATCACCAGTTTGCTTTAGTTTCAAAGTGACTGTATATTTGATTTGGCAGGAGCCGGTAATGGCCTCCTGCTCATTGGGTTCCGGTAGCTTTATCACCACCACCACCCTGACTACACCATGTCTGTAAATCTGGTCCAGTAGATGGTTTGCTATCCAGGCCAGACTACTCTAAGGGGAAAGTATGGGGAAGAATCCAGGGGCCGTGTTAATTCCTCCAAGTAATGTGACAGAGGGGATGCGGTGGCGGCCCTGTGACACTCTGTGCATGGTTCTGATTCTCCAAAGGGAAATGAGACTGATTTCTCTAAATGCACCAAAACCCTATTCCCAGCATGTGTTAATCCGATAACAGCGCTGGGAATGAGACGACGGTGGATCCGCTGTGTTGTGTTTGATCAAGGATTTAGTATGATGAGCTCCCTATGAGACGTCATGCACATCTGACTCAGCCTCCATCCCGTTGTGTCCATTGGACCGTTGTCCCAGACACAGATTAAGCCTAGTCTTGGACTGAAAAACTAGTTCAATGGGAATTCTCCATTGAGCATGTTTTTTGTCCAGGACTAGGATTAATATGTGTCTGAAAACTGCCTCATTAAGTGGTTACAATAGCCTACTGTTGATCCACAGCTGGCCACTTAGAAACAAATGGGAAGCATCAAGCAAGTTTTATGACATTATGGGCCATTGCGTGGCCCTCACAACAGCATTTTTGGTTTTATCACTCAGCATATGTTTTGTTATGATGAGACATTGGGAGTTACAACTGAAATCAAGTTGTGCAGCACCACACCTCAAACTCCTTCAAAACAACCCAAGAGAAAAGATGGATGGCCTCTCTCTTGTTGTTTCCTCTTTGCCTACACTCAAGCAGTGTGGGTGTGTGGTAATCAATTATCTTTGTTTTCTCTCAATAGTTCCAGCATCTCTCTCCATCTTGCTGTCCTCTCTCAGCTATTTGTCCTCTTTAGTTAGCCAGTGTGTAGGAGAGCAGGTAGGCACAGAGCTAGCTACACTGTATGTTATAATAGCTCATTATGACTGTGTTGTGGAGTCTCACAATGGGTCTAAGTCACAGGTCTCATTCATCCACCCACTCTTTGCCCTGTGACGTCAACTAAGTCAGCCACTCCAGCTGGAGCTAACCACTCTGTCAGGAGTAACAGAGCACTCCAGGGCTCTCGTCTCACACCTGGTGGCTTTGTGACTGCCTGAATGGTGCTCTTTATTGGAGCTAGTCATGATTTGGTTGGAGTGGGCGCTACAGTATATGATCAATACACGTGTAACCTGCTCATAAGGAAGAGTCATCACTCACATCATCAGAGCTAAGACCGTAGGCCCTCGTTGTCCGGAAAGTTTCAGTAACTCACCCTGTGTAACTCAGTTGGTAGAGCATGTTGCTTGCATTGCCAGGATAGTGGATTTGATTCTCGTGACCACCTATATGTAAAATGTATGCACGCATGACAAGTCCCTTTGGGTAGAAGTGTCTACTAAATGGCATATGGTATTATAAAATATTGTATTTCTCTTTCACAAACTCTGAGGAAGTGGTGACTCTTCCTCTTCCTTTAATCACGGCACTTCTCTGCACCATCAAACAGGAAAAGCGTGAATACAGGGCTAAGATTGAATCACACTACACCGACTCCGATGCTCGTCTTATGTGGCAGGGCTTGCAAACTATTACGGACTACAAAGGGAAGCACAGCCGTGAGCTGCCCAGTGACATGCGCCTACCAGATGAGCTAAATCACTTCTATGCTCTCTTCGAGGCAAGCAATACTGCATGAGAGCCTCAGCTGTTCCGAACGACTGTGTGATCACGCTCTCCGTAGCCGACGTGAGTAAGACCTTTAAACAGGTCAACATACACAAGGCTGCGGGGCCAGACGGATTACCAGGACGAGTGCTCCGGGCATGTGCTGACCAACTGGCTGGTGTCTTCACTGACATTTTCAACATGACCCTGATTGAGTCTGTAACACCAACATGTTTCAAGCAGACCACCATAGTCCCTGTGCCCAAGAACACAAAGGCAACCTGCCTAAATGACTACAGACCCGTAGCACTCACGTCCGTAACAATGAAGTGCTTTGAAAGGTTGGTAATGGCTCACATCAGTACCCTTATCCCAGAAACCCTAGACCCACTCCAATTTGCATACCGCCCAAACAGATCCACAGATGATGCAATCTCTATTGCACTCCACACTGCCCTTTCCCAAACTGGACAAAAAGAAAACGTATGTGAGAATGCTATTCATTGACTACAGCTCAGCGTTCAACACCATAGTACCCTCAAAGCTCATCACTAAGCTAAGGATCCTGGGACTAAACACCTCCCTCTGCAACTGGATCCTGATCCTCAACACTGGAGCTCCCCAGGGTTGCGTGCTCAGTCCCCACCTGTACTCCCTGTTCACCCATGACTGCATGGCCAGGCACGACTCCAACACCATTGTTAAGTTTGCGGACGACACAACAGTGGTAGGCCTGATCACTGACAACGACGAGACAGCCTATAGGGAGGAGGTCACAGACCTGGCCGGGTGGTGCCAGAATAACAACCTATCCCTCAACGTAACCAAGACTATAGGAGATTATTGTGGACTACAGGAAAATGAGTACCGAGCACGCCCCCATTCTCATCGACGAGGCTGTAGTGGAGCAGGTTGAGAGCTTTAAGTTCCTTGGTGTCCACATCAACAACAAACTAGAATGGTCCAAACACACCAAGACAGTCGTGGAGAGGGCACGACAAATCCTATTCCCCCTCAGGAAACTAAAAAGATTTGGCATGGGTCCTGAGATCCTCAAAAGATTCTACAGCTGCAAAATAAAGAGCATCACTGCCTGGTACGGCAATTGCTCGGCCTCTGACCGCAAGACACTACAGAGGGTAGAGTATACGGCCCAGTACATCACTGGGGCTAAACTGCCTGCCATCCAGGACCTCTTCACCAGGCAGTGTCAGAGGAAGGCCCTAAAAATTGTCAAAGACCCCAGCCAACCCAGTCATAGACTGTTCTCTCTACTACCGCATGGCAAGCGGTACCGGAGTGCCAAGTCTAGGACAAAAAGGCCAACAGTTTTTACCCAAAAGCCGTAAGACTCCTGAACAGGTAATCAAATGGCTACCCGGACTATTTGCATTGTGTGCCACCCCCAACCCCTCTTTTACACTGTTGCTACTCTCTGTTTATCATATACATTCATGTACATACTACCCCAATTGGGCCGACTAACCAGTGCTCCTGCACATTGGCTAACCAGGCTATCTGCATTGTGTCCCGCCACCCACCACCCGCCAACTCCCATTTACGCTACTGCTACTCTCTGTTCATCATATATGCATAATCACTTTAACCATATCTACATGTACTTGCTACCTCAATCAGCCTGACTAACCGGTGTCTATATATGTAGCCTCGCTACTTTTATAGCCTGTCTTTTTACTGTTGTTTTATTTCTTTACTTAACTTTTTCACCTAATACCCTTTTTGCACTATTGGTTAGAGCCTGTAAGTAAGCATTTCACGTGTATTTTGCACACGTGACAAATAAACTTTGATTTGATTTGATCATCTGAAGCACAATTGCAGCTAATCAGCCAAGAGTCACATTCCTCCACTCAGAGAGAAGTGCACACCCTCCTACTCTCAAACTATTATTATTTTTTGGAGATTTCACTGCTTATAAGAGTGTCTGAGTAAGAGGATGTACACCCCCCCGACTTCAGTTCATCAGAGAGCTCTTTTGATGAGATAACAGTGTGTCAGTTATGGAATAACTGTAAAACCCTTACGTGTAGCTCAACTTTGATAGAGCAAAACACACATGAAGATTGGTGTGCAAGCATTTCACGGTAAAGTCCTCTTACCAGTTGTATTTGCCGCATGTGATAAATAAAATCTGATTTGATTGGAGTTGGCAAGAAAATTGGGAGGCCTATACAAGCTTATGTGGAATATGTGAAGCTGTTCTGGTCCCTTGCCTAGATAATCATCCATACCCAGTACCACTGCACTGAAAAATGCATGCCCACAGATCCCAGACTATTTATATATTTCAGAGGTAGTTACAATTCATGATAAGATTCTGTCCAATCACAGGAGCCCTCTAAATCAAGGCATGGTGGTTGCCATAGTGAACCAGACAAAAACCACCTGTCCGTTGTTTCTATAGTGATATTGGCCTGCCGATGCCAATAATGCCAGAGTATGAGAGAGAGTTTGTCACCCCATTTTCTGTTTCACCTGTTATCTGTTCATCCACCCCCCTCCAGGTGTTGCCCATTTCCCCCATTATCCCCTGTGCATTTAGACTTGTGTTTTCTGTTTGTTTGTTGCCAGTTCGTCTTGTCTCATCAAACTTACCAGCATATCGTGAAATGTCTGCATCTGTGTCTTTCCTGAGGTCTGATAGAGTTAATGAGTCTGTCTCTAACGTGGCAGAGATGTTTTGTGTCCGCAGCGTTCTGTCATTGTCAGCTACTGGTAACTGCCAAAATAAAGGAAACACTTGAGTAAATAAGGAATACGAAGTATATTGAAAGCAGGTGCTTCCACACAGGTGTGGTTCCTGAGTTAATTAAGAAATTAAAACATGTTTATAAAGTGTCCTTGTTATTTGGAATCCTTGGGAAGTCCCTACCCCATTGAAGTTTACATTTGAAATGGTTATGGTAAGGGTTAAGGTTAGGTACAGTTTATGGTTAAGGTTAGGGTAGGGGATAAGATTAGGGTTTAGGGTAGGGATGTCCCAAGGATCCCACACTGCATAAACCGTATACAAATGCCCAGTTGTCCATTATTTTGGCTACCATGGCTAGAAGAGATCTCAGTGACTTTGAAAGCGGGGTCTCAAAGGAGCATCGTGGTTTAAAGGGTGTGTGTGTTGGTTCTTCAAAAGTGCCCACAAGGATAGTAAAACAAGGAAAATTCTTCCTCGTGGGGACATGTCCCACGTCCTCATGAGGACAAAGGCTATTTTAAATTTAGGGGTTAGAATTAGGGTAAGGGGTGAGTGGTTAGGTTTAGAAGTTAGGTTTTGGGTTACGGGTTATGGTAGCGGTTTTGAATGGAAATACATTTTAGGTCTCCAAGACGGTAGAACAAAATGTTTGTGTGTGTCTCAGTCATCAGATCTCAACCTAATTGAACACTTATGGAAGATTATGGAGCGGCGCCTGAGACAGAGTTTTCCACCACCGCCAACAAAACACCCAATTATGTAATTTCTCATAGAAGAATGGTGTTGCATCCCTCCAGTAGAGTTTCAGACAATTGTAGAATCTATGCCAAGGTGCAATTAAACTGTTCTGGCTGCTCGTGGTGGCCCAACACCCTATTAAGACACTTTATGTTTGTGTGTCCTTTATTTTGGCAGTTACCTGTAGGTCTGTCATGATAACTGCCTGTCCCCCTTCCCCTGCCCCCCTGGTAGCCTACAGGCTGGCTGAGTACAAAGCAAAGCCAAGTCATTTGTTTTGGAACATAGTGTTGGTTCCATTACGAGTTCAGGGCAGTGGAGTGGCTTGAGGTGTGTTTGGTTTAAATATGTATATGGAGATTAAATGGTATACAGATTGATTCTCCCTAGTCTAGTGATCATCCCTCACACATGCATTGCTGGAGTATACATGAATTATCCATTTCTCCCCTTTCACCCTTTTCTCATTTTAGATACCAGCCTTTGATGAAGGGGAAAAATACGAGATTTAAAATGGTGCTTCAGGAGTTCCATCAGACCTCTTACGTTTGTTTACCTTTTATAACCTGCCTGACTGTTATGCCTGGGATTAAGAGTGATTGTTTGTATCAAGTTTCAAAATGTGTGTGTGTTTATGCCTGTCTGTATGCTTAAATGCACATAAATGACCCTTCGAGTGTTTCAATTCCGCAGAACTTCGAGGAACAATACATCTTTGGCACTAAAGCCATGATTATAGGACGTAGCCTGATGTTGTATGTGTCAAAGTGACAGCTTAATATCACAGGGACAAGGGGGACCTATGGAACATTAAACTGTGTTTGTAATTATCCCACCAACAAACTCAGTCTGTATTTGTGCAAGTTTCAATATTTCTTAGCCTAGATTTCCTAGAAGATTAAATAATGAAATCTTGAATGTTGGCACATTTAAAGCCGGCGTACACGGGATTCAAGTTCAACCCCTATGAAAGAGCCTCTGTGTAGAATCCTATAAATTCTGTGTCTAATTGTGAAGGCAGAATATTGAGACCTTGGCTGGCCTAAGGCCAGACAGCATTTCTAGGACAGGACCCCAGATTGTTTTCAGTTCACAACAACAACATTAATCTGTGTCTCAGGACAGCGTCAAAGAACTTGGACATCCCCTGAGTATATTCTTAGTCTTAGGTATAGAACTGTTAATGTGTGTGTGTTTGTGTCTCTGTGTCCATATCAGTGTGTATCTGAAGTACAGAACTATTCGATTTGTGTGTGTTTGTTTATGTGTCTTTCTGCGTTTGTGTATGAAGTATGCTTCAAAGTTGTACATGATACAACTGAGTCGTAATGTTGCTTAGATCAGACTGAAATGAGACTGACACAAACACGCACACACCGTGGCGCTCTTACCATTAGGCAATTGCCTGGGGCCTCACATCATCCGGGGCCTCATGAAATTGGCATTCATTTTGTTTAATTATACATAATTTGAGTTGTTTTGCCTTCCACCCCCGCTTGTGGCACTCCTACGCTTGTGAGTAGGTTTCTAGGGGGTAACGAGACCCCCCTAAGAACAATGTCTAATTTCTGACACAAAAAAAGCAACGTGTATGTGGATGAAGGTCATGTTTAGGCAAATAAACTATGAAAGGAAATAAATGGCTACAAATGGCTAGAAATTGCATTTTTTTAAAGTACCATGGTCACCCCGGTAGAAGATTATGGCATAGGGTTTCACACAAGTGTGTTAAAATCCATTTATCTGTTTTATTTAGAAATTATTTGGTAAGTAATACTTAAAAGCAAAGTCTAGTTGTCTTATTTTAATAAAATATGGGGGGAGGGAATGGTGTTGCACATGTCACCATTAATATCTGCACTGTGAGATCTGATGTAAAATCCCTCTTTTTAACTCACCTGCACATTCATTTTCTTTGTTCTTTCTTTGTTCCTTTTCCATGCAATCCATTATGTACAATTGCACTAAATATTATTTTAATAATGCAAGATTTTGAATCCCAGCAGCCTTTAAAATGACATTCAGGAGCAAAAGGTTTTCGATAGTTTTTAATTATTTAAAAAAATATATTAATTGGAATATAATATTGGAATGGGATATACTGTAACTAATAACATTAAATAACACTGGAATATAACATTTTGTAACAACAACTTAACTCAGTGTAACATTGATGTGGCTCTTATGCTCTGCTATTGCATAATTCTAATTTGAACATGGGTCACAAATAAAGCTACCTCCTGTAAAATTGTAGCCAACCTCCTGCACTGCTCACACTTAATCCAGTCCCCACCTGTGACTGAAAACAGTGGGAGAGATGCGAATTGAAAAGCTCTCTTAAAAACGTAGCTAGCTATATGACATAAAATGCTGTGTGAAATAGCTAAAAGGCTATAAAGTAACACTAACTGTAAATCTATCAATCACTAGTGGAAACATTTACAACTGCAATTACAACTCAAAGGTGCTTCTACACCTGCATTGCTTGCTGTTTGGGGTTTTAGGCTGGGTTTCTGTACAGCACCTTGAGATATCAGCTGATGTACGAAGGGCTATATAAATACATTTGATTTGAATTAAGTTATCTTTTGAATGTATTTTACCTCAGACAACCTGGTAATAAGGTGGCTAGCTAGCACTCCTAACAGTTTATGCTAACTAGCTAGTTGGCTAGAATAAGTTAACTCTGTCAGAGTGACCATCGAGTTCTTGGTCAAATTCAATTTTATTTGTCACATACACATGGTTAGCAGATGTTAAGATGAGTGTAGAGAAATTCTTGTGCTTCTAGTTCCGACCATGCAGTAATAGCTAAGTAATCTAACAATTTCACAACAACTACCTTATACACACAAGTGTAAAGGGATTAATAAGAATATGTACATAAAAATATATGGATGAGTGATGGTCGAACGGCATAGGCAACATTCAGTTGATGGTATAGAGTACAGTATATACATATGTGATGAGTAATGTAGGGTATGTAAACATTATATAAAGTAGCTAGTGATACATTTATTACATCCACTTTTTAATATTAAAGTGGCTAGAGATTTGAGTCAGTATGTTGGCAGCAGCCACTCAATGTTAGTGGTGGCTGTTTAACAGTCTGATGGCCTTGAGATAGAAGCTGTTTTTCAGTCTCTCGGTCCCAGCTTTGATGCACCTGTACTGACCTTGCCTTCTGGATGATAGCAAGGTGAACAGGCAGTGGCTCGGGTGGGTGTTGTCCTTGATGATCTTTTTGGCCTTCCTGTGACATCGGGTAGTGTAGGTGTCCTGGAGGGCAGGTAGTTTACCCCCGGTAATGCTTTGTGCAGACCTCACTACCCTCTGGAGAGCCTTACGGTTGTGTTTGGACCATTTCAGATTGTCCATGATGTGTACGCCGAGGAACTTAAAACTTTCCACCTTCTCCACCACTGTCCCGTCGATGTGGACAGGGGGCTGCTCCTTCTGCTGTTTCCTGAAGTCCACGATCAACTCCTTTGTTTTGTTGACATTGAGTGTGAGGATATTTTCCTGACACCACACTCCGAGGGCCCTCACCTCCTCCCTGCAGGCCGTCTCGTCGTTGTTTGTAATCAAGCCTATCACTGTCGTGTCGTCTACAAACTTGATGATTGAGTTGGAGGCATGCATGGCCACGCAGTCGTGGGTGAACAGGGAGTACAGGAGAGGGCTGAGAATGCACCCTTGTGGGGCCCCAGTGTTGAGGATCAGCGGGGTGAAGATGTTGTTTCCTACCCTCACCACCTGGGGGCGGCCGGTCAGGAAGTCCAGGACCCAGTTGCACAGGGCGGGGTCGAGACCCAGAATTCTCTGGTCACCTCCCTGACCAAGGCCCTTCTCCCCGATTGCTCAGTTTGGCCGGGCGGCCAGCTCTAGGAAGAGTCTTGGTGGTTCCGAACTTCTTCCATTTAAGAATGATGGAGGTCACTGTGTTCTTGGGGACCTTCAATGCTGCAGACATTTTTCGGTACCCTTCCCCAGATCTGTGCCTCGACACAATCCTGTCTTGGACCTCTACCGACAATTCTTTCAACCTCATGGCTTGGTTTTGTAACGATCGTCTGTGGTGGAAGAAGGTGAGGACCAAAGCGCAGCGTGGTAAGTGTTCATCTTATTCAATGAAAAAACTGAACACTGAATAACAAACAACAAAGAAACAACCGAAACAGTTCTGTCTGGTGCAGACACACAAAGACTGAAAATAACCACCCACAAAACACAATCGAAAACAGGCTACCTAAATATGGTTCTCAATCAGGGACAATGATTGACAGCTGCCTCTGATTGAGAACCATACCAGGCCAAACACAGAAATAGAAAATCATAGAAAAACTAACATAGACAACCCACCCAACTCACGCCCTGACCATACTAAAACAAAGACATAACAAAAGAACTAAGGTCAGAACGTGACAGGTTTTTGCTCTGACATGCACTGTCAACTGTGGCACATTATATTAACAGGTGTGTGCCTTTCCAAGTCATGTCCAATCAATTGAATTTACCCCAAGTGGACTCCAATCAAGGTGGAGAAACATCTCAAGGATGATCAATGGAAACAGGATGCACCGGAGCTCAACTTCGAGTCTCATTGCAAAGTGTATGAATACTTATGTAAATGTGATATTTCAGTTTTTTTTAAATATAAATTAGCAAACATTTCTAAAAACCTGTTTTTGCTTGTCATTATGGAGTATTGTGTGTAGATTGATGAGGGGGAAAAACTATTAAATCAATTTTAGAATATGGCTGTAACGTAACAAAATGTGGAAAAATTCAAGAGGTTTGAATACTTTCCAAATGCACTGTAAGTATTGGCCCAGAATTTCCACATCTGTGCATCCCTAACTTGAACACATACCTTTACTAGTGAAGGACTTTTCAAATCTTTCTTTTTAAATCTTTCAGTTAGCCTTTTCATTCTGCTTCTAACAGCCCTTTGTTCAGTAGACATGATTGTGTTAAATAGACATGGGCGGGGCCTCAGACTGGCCTCCAAATCGCTTAGAAACACATACACATTACCTGTGATTGATTGATTGACAGGCTGACAGTACAGTCGAGTTTCCCAGTGCTGCACAGTGACTGATCCTGGAAAAGAACAGCTAATAACGGCTTTCTGATGACATGTATTGATCTTTGAAACGCTGCATCTGACAAACCATTCTTCCAATGCAACATTCTAAATGGAGCAGAAAATATGCTAATATCCATTCCCTTGGAAAGCCACATTATTCTGTTGTATCACCTGTTCATACTGTAGAGCAGGATTTCCCAAACCCATGACCGAGTTTGGGAAACCCTGCTGTAGAGTAAAAGTTTTTCACATATAGTTCTCTTTAAAATAACCAATCTCAGTCCTCTTAAAGTGAACTCAGTTATTTTTGTATTCACATTGCCTTTGAATGAGGACTCTTTTGCCAGTTCACTTCACCCATTTTGTGGTCCGAGTCTTCTTTGCATTCACATTGCAATGTTTAGAAAGGAACCAATATTTTTTTCCCAACATTCACTCAATGCACTCTGGGTTTTTACAAAGGACAGGTCAGAACATGTTATCGTACAGCTAGAGATACAGTACAGGTAGCTTACTTAAAATCATTTAAAAAACAAACATTTTGGAAACTAATCTATTGCATTTAATTAAAAGATGACGTAATAATTGCAATCAGAAGATACTATTAACATGTGAATATTATTGGTAACAGCATAAACAACAGAAGAATAACTGCAGATTAAATAATGCTGTAATTGATCATTGTACACCCAATGTAGGCTACAGCCCCTTTAAGAGCTAGAATTTATGTTGTACCCTATGTTGTGATTCTCATCAAATACAGTATGTTGTGGCCTCTAACACTATTCAAACTCCACAATCGAGTAAACATCTTATGAAGCTCTCTTATAGAGCACATATAGCAAACAAATAATCTGAACTGAAAACTCCACACATATTTTGGAATTACTGTGCATCAGTGACAATCACTAATCAATATACAAAAATAGCACACATTATTTTCTGCAAACCTGCACATCATCATCTTCTCTCTATTGTGGCACCAATGAAAAGGTGGTGCGGGAATAATGTCAAGCAAACCGGGGGAGTTTTGTGTTACTAACGGGGCGGCAGGTAGCCTAGTGGTTGGACTTGTAAAGGTTGCAAGATCGAATCCCCGAGCTGACAAGTTAAACATCTGCTGTTCTACCCTTGAACAAGGCAGTTAACCCTTGTTTCCTAGTAGGCTGTCATTGTAAATAAGAATTTGTTCTTAACTGACTTGCCTAGTTAAATCATGGTAAAATACATAAAACATTTCCCTGAAAAAGGGAACTGCAGTGAACCGAACTCAGACCACTTCTTGAAACCGGCACAGTTCGGTTCGCTTCCGGGACTCTTTTGAGCGGTCTGAGTTTCTTTGGCGTGTTCACACTGCACACGAAAATAAGCGAAGCAACAAAAAAATGATCTGAAAGGGACCAAGAGTGAAACACCCTAAGGCTATAGTCAGGGAGAAACTATGGCAAGCAGCTCTTATAAAGATACATACCGGTCTGCCAGGCTCCTAAACCTAGCTTGGTCCCAGGTATGTTCTTATTCATGCCAGCTCCATTGCTGTCAGTAACCAGGTTTCCATCCAACCTTTTTAAGCTACTAAAGTACATGTTGGATAAAAAATGTCGTGACAGATGATGAAAACAAAAAGTTGTCGGTAAACCTTTCAAAATACTCTAGACAAAATGGGATCGTTTTGTACAATTTATTATGCGAGAAATTGCGGTGGAAACGCCTTTATGCGCAAATGTTGATATACTACAATAACCATCATATCTAAGTAAACGTGTGTGTTCCTTCCACTACGACTCCGGGAAGCATGCAGTTTATTAAGCTGCAGATGAAATAAATGATGATGAACTTCACAGAATAGTGAAAGTGTACTGTGATGAGTTTATTGCTCTTTTCCAATACATATTGAGGGTCTTATTCTGGTGACATATGATCGATGTTTGGCTGCCATTTGACAAAAAAAATATAATCTCGCTCTTTTATCCATAATAATCTCATCATGTAGGCTATACGTGCGCTCTAGTCAACAGCGCTCAGCTACAGTACTGTACAGAATCTACTATATGGCTAGAGCGCACGTGCCAATACCAGAGTGGGCACACTTGCTAAACAAAGCGCTGTTTTGTGTGAGTAAACCATCTGTAGAGTTGAAAATGCGATGGAAACCCATTTAACTTGTATTTTTTTATTCGGTACATGGCAATTTATCTGTACAATGTATTTTTTTTATCGTGCAACAAATCAATTTGATGGAAACACATGTTTAGTGCGAAAATGTGCATATTGTTATTATGCGGATTTTTTTATTCTTTAATATTCATTCACATGAAAATCTGTTGGATGAAAACAACCTAGCTATTGACACACAAAAATGTGGTAGTTTATTTTATAATCGCTTGCACTACAAAATCATTGGTGTCTTTCTCAGTTTAGAACATAGAAGATGAACATTAGAGAAGACTTTCATAAATCGTTTTTTATATGTACAAATTTAAGTTTTACCAAAAATATGTCTGGGCACTCTAAAGTTGGTCTGTTGGTCTGTCTTGTTAAGCTACAACTTGAACTGTCTCTGTGAACACACAGCTTCTATTTTGTAAAGGATTATTTCACCATGTCTCTGACTGGCCTGACTTGCCTAGTTAAATAAAGGTTAAATAAATAAATAAAAATTTCATAAAAGCACTAAACATCTTCTCCAATGTTGATGATGAAAGTTTGATCGTTTACAATATATTTATGAAATATAACAATAATAACAGGCAGTAAATTAATTCTATATGCCTGCTATACAATATTTTGTCAAACCATTTGCAGGTGTTAACATGGATTTTGTTAGATTTGGAAAATTATTCACATAAGGTACCAAACGAATCTATTTTCTGGACTCCACCGACATGTTGACCACACCTTGTCACAATGTCTCTCATTACTATGTTGTCTGACAGATGTTTTACAACCGTGATTTAGCTCCCTGTGACGCCCAGCACCAGCCTTCAGCACCAACCGCCTGCCTTTATCCATTAGCGGGGGTTTACCCCCCAGGATTTGGCGCGTATTTGCGCAAATACCCTACACAATTATCACAATTATCCTACCTATTTCTGGCTCCATTATAGTGAGTGCTTTAATGTCCCCGAAAGATCACTTGATACATCTTGACCATGATATCGAGGGAGTAAATGGCCCGTCATTAGAACTGCCCTTGACTCGCCGTTGGTTACCTGATTGACTGTGCGTGCCTCTAGTCACTTGCTTCCCAACACACCGTGGGGATTTGAAAACCGTGCGTTCTATTTGGAGTCGGAAATGCTTTTGAAGCTCACGTAGAGCGAGCTGACCACCGCGGCCTCATCATTAATGGAGTCTTTCACTTCGGACGGACTCCGGCACAGCACCGTTTCCAGCTTCTTGGGCAGCTGGCCGCTGAAGAGCAGGTAGATGCAGGGGTTTGTGCAGCTGTTCAGACTCGCCAACAGCATCAGGATGGTGAACGTTGTCGCTACAATGACAATAACACAAGATGAAATTACGCACAGGTAGACTAGCTTACCCAAAATCAGAGGGCGTGTAAACAATAAAGCACTAGGCTACATCGACAGTCATAATTGTTGACTTTATTATTTAGTTATAATAAGATTGATATCCGTGTTCTTACTTTCTGTCGGCGCGTCCATGTCCCAAACAGACCAAAGCTGGACCATGAAGAACGGAGTCCAGCAGATGATATAGACGAACACAATAACCACCGTCATCTTCACGGTCTTGATTCGTGCTTTGGACACCCCGGCCACGCTGCTGGTTCTGGAGGGCAGTCGAAAGGCCACCCCGCTGCCCCCGTCCTGATGCGTCTTTAGATAAAGGTTGACCTGGATGGCTCGACATATTTGCACCTGGCACACCACCACAGTCAAAATGGGTAAGATAAAGATGACCAGCGTGGTCCAAGTGATGTAGGTCTTCAGGCCCCAGGGCTGGATGAAGTCCGCCCAGCAGTCGAACACCCCGGGCGCCACCTGGACCCTCGAGAAGATGAACATCTGAGGCAGGCCGCCCACGAGGGAGATCGTCCAGGCGACGCACACTGGGATGTTCCAGCGCGCGTGCCTCCTCTGAAACTTGACCATGGGGTTGCATATAGCCTGGTAGCGGTCAATGGTCATCACCACAATCATGTAGGTGGACGCAAACATGCCCACTACCTGCAGATACTTCACCAAGCGGCACACCAGGTCTGGTCCAATGAACCTGTCAGTAATTTCCCACATGAGCTGCGGGCAAACCTGGAAAAACGCAACCACCAGGTCTGCGATGCACAGATGGAACACGAAGACACGCATCCTGGAGACCTGTTTGCGCCGCTTCCACAGAACCAGTAATAGCCCGGTGTTCAGGATAGAGGCGCTTACGAAGATAACACTGAGCAGCGCGATCTCTACTTTGGCAAGTTTCTCATCCCTGGGCGTGTCCTCAACCTCCATCATCATACTGAAGTTACCGAGACTGCTGTTAAACGGGTGCATGGTTTACTGACGGAGAGCGAAGAGGAGGCCCGCAACTTTACGCACGAGTGTTCTTCTGCAGAGAAACAAATACAAAGATTCATACACTGACTAAATGAGAAACGTTGATATGCTATTATACTATTGTTATGATTTATCTACCATATCTGATCTTAACTTCTCAAATAACAATAAAAAGCAAGTCTGAGTGAGCAAGTTAAGTTGCGTTTAGGCTAAATAAACTTCGAAATTACAATGAATAAATGCTTATCAAATACTGACATCACATCTATGATGAAAACAAAATGGCCTAAATGTCCAAATAACTAATTTCAATCCATAAAAATGAAAAAATAGGACCATAGGCTAAAGAAACGTAGGACTATAACTTAAACAGACACAACTTACTGATAATTCATTTGATTGAAGTGCGCAGGATAAGTCTACTGATGAGGTGTTGCAGTGGTTTCTCTGGGTTTTATATTATTCGCATGGGAGAGGGTGGGGTGGAGCTTCCGCACCACAGTCCGCGCGTACAGCGGCTGCCGCTTTTCTTGACTAGAGAGCCCTTTACACTCTAGCGAGAAGTCTCAAATATGATCACTTGTATAATTAAAAAATATATATATATTGTTTTCTTTTTTAGCATAACGCGTTCGTTTTTTATTTAGTTCGGTCAGCTAAAATCGAATTAAATCTAAGTCAAACGTATTTGTCACATAGCTACAGTTTACAGCAGATATAAAAGGTGCAGCAAAATGATTGTGCTATAGCTCCCTCAACAACGCAGTAGGCCTACATTAATAAATAATAAACAATAACAACGAAAATAGTTTACAAAAATAAAAGTAGTAGAAGTAATAGAAGAGGTAGTATGCATAGTAATAATGGACTGTATTTACAAATATAAAGTGGGTAGTGGAATCATTAATAGAACATCATAGTTGACTGTGTGTATGTTCTGAGTGCTTGTGTGTGTGTGTGTGTGTGTGTGTGTGTGTGTGTGTGTGTAAGTCTGTGTGCAAAGGTTGGATATGTCGTTAGAATTCAAATCATTTCTAGCGTGTCAGGCTGCTACAGTAGGTTGTCTGTACTGTATTAGGCTAACAGATGTTTACATTGGACTGCACTAGGTATAGGTCTACTTGTTATATACAGTAAGCACCCAGTCTTTGGAAGTTGTCTCAGCCTGGAATTCAGTTTCCCTTTCCATAAAGAGCTCCATGCTTCTACATAATAATTCAGGTCTTTAGCCTATGTATTAGCTTCCTGGGAGGATGAGATCATCCCAATTTACACAGATCTGAGCGTTCCTGCAACCCTAACCCCAAACTCCAAAATGTAATGTTCCTCAAATAAGTAGGTTTCAGTAATACAAATGTACACGTTTAAAAAACAAAACTTGATACAATTATCACAATTCATAATCCTAAATCTGACGGTCGGTGGCATTGCTTAAAAATTAATGATATTATATTTCTTTGAGTGCCCTAATACCCAATGACCTATAGTCTCATCCTCCCTATATTGGCCTATCCAGACAGACACAAACAATCAGTCCCATCACAGGGCATGGAGATGTGCCAATGTAGCAGAACACCATTAGTGTTCCTAACAACCCCCAGATGTCCTGAAACAGTCAGTGTTGATTCGAGACAGAGTTGACTTCAGCTGGTTAAATATGTTTTCTGTGGAGAAATTACTCGGACACTGTTGCCCTTTGGGTTCCTCCTTCTGGAGGTGACTATCACAACTATATCACACGCTAGTGTTCATGTGGAACAAATGAAAAATCAGGATAATTATATCACTAATTACTCTCACATGCCCATTGTAAATATGTTGTGATGATAGGTGCCTTATGATCTGTGAATCTGACTGAGCTCAGCCTCTGTGCCCAGCTTGTCCTCCCCTCCCTCGCTGCACATATTCCTCTGGATCAGAATCCCTGGGAGTTGCAGGTGCTCCTCTGGTCCTGTAAGACATACAGCATTGGGTTTTTACCCACTAAGGGGAGGGAGGGAGGGAGGGAGGGAGGGAGAGAGGGAGGGAATCTGATTATCTGTCTGAGTTACAATTCATATAAGGAAATCAGTCAATTTAAATAAATAAATTAGGCCCTAATCTATGGATTTCACATAACTGGGAATACAGATATGCATCTGTTGGTCACATATACTGTACCTTAAAAAAGTAGAGGTGTGGATCAGAAAACCAGTCTTTTGGATGGGGTGTTAACCCCGGTGTCCTGGCTAAATAGGGAAGTCAGTTAAGAACAAATTCTTATTTTCAATGACGACTTAGGAACAGTGGGTTAACTGCCTTGTTCAGGAGCAGAACGGCAGATTTTTACCTTGTCAGCTCAGTATCATGCTGAAACATGAGGTAATGGCGGCGGATGAATGGCAAGACAATGGGCCTCAGGATCTCGTCACGGTATCTATGTGCATTCAAATTGCCTTCGATAAAATACAATTGTGTTCGTTGTCAGTAGCTTATGCCTGCCCATACCATAACCCCACCACCACCACGGGGAACGCTGTTCACAACATTGACATCAACCACCCACACAACGCCATACACGTGGTCTGTCATTGTGAGGCCGGTTGGACGTATTGCCAAATTCTCTACAATGATGTTGGAGGCGGCGAATGGTACAGAAATTACCATTCAATTCTCTGGCAACAGCTCTGGTGGACATTCTTGCAGTCAGCATGCCAATTGCAGGCTCTCTCAAAACTTGAGACATTTGTGGCATTGTGTTGTGTGACAAAACTGCACAATTTAGAGTGGCCTTTTATTGTCCTAATTTGATATTGATTACTGCACTGTTGGGTAGAGCATGCACGTTAATCTGACTGTTGTGCATAGGACAATAAACATGAACCCCTTTGGATACATTTTTGTGAATTTAGTTTGAGGTCTCAAGCTACTGTTGCAAGTTAGAATAGCAGAATACACAAGGTCAAGTTCAGATTTTTGGTGGCCCCCACCCTCATCAAAATTGCCCATCCCTGGTGTAGAGTATATGACTGGGTATATGTATGCCTGATAAGAAAAGGTGTAGACTACCTAGGTGACTCAAAAGCATGTTAATATACAGTGCTTTTTGTGGTGCAAAAGAACACAAGGCACTGCAACGTGCTGCCGGAAGAGGTATGGTTTGATGTCGTTCTTGTAATGACAGACAAATGTTCACTACAACAATAGGAACAAAATCACAACAATAATATCAGAGCAATGCCAACAAGCTCCCTTCACTTTTAAAGAGGGTAATTGTACTACCACCATTTTATTAACCTCGTCCCCAGCCTCTATTGCTACAGCATAGAGACAGCTGAGAGCCGGCCGGGTTGGCGAGATAACCATTCTATTTGCATCCATCTGCACCGTCTTCTCTGTGAGTAAACATAAATAGACTGTAATACCTTTTTTCCATCATTTCAAACATTCCACTGTAGGGTAAAACTAAAATGCTGCACATTTAGAAAACAACTTTACAAGAATCACACTTTTGCATTACAATTTTACTTGAAACAGAAACTGTTTAAACATTTTTATGGCCAGGCACCACCGGTTGAAATACAATTTTTGCATCTACCTTTACATTTTTTGATTTGTTGGTATTTTGGTCCACTACTATTAGTATTTTCAAAAAGTACAGCATTTTAAGCTGGTTGCAGCATTTTAAGCAGGTTTATTATCACAAATCTTGCAGAACGGAGTGATTTCCTCTAGATAGGGCAGCTGCAAATTCATTATGATCTATATCGTAAACATTTATGAAAACAAAAATGTGCTTGTTGGTCTTATTTTAAGGTTAGGGTTAGGCATTAGGATTATCAGTGTGGTTACGGTTAGGGTTAGGTTTAAAATGTATTTTTATTACTTTTTGGCTGTGCCAGCTAGTGAGGCATGACCACTCTGCAGACCTGCCTCCAGGGAAAGATTTGTGACAATTAATGCTAAACTGCAATTTTTTTTAAATGGATTAATCCATAATTTCAAAGCTCACTACACAGAATTACACATTTAAAAGCCCATTTCATAGAGAATGTAACATTCTCAACTATATGTACTGTAGTTACTTACTTTGAAGAGATGGTGATTGGGTCTAAATTGAAATAGGTGTTTGACGTTTGATAATCAAAAGGAAGTATACTTGTCTTTAACTGCCGTTTCCCGAAAGTCAGACGCCAAATAATTTTCCTCAGCTTCAGAAGCATCTACAGTGCCTTGCGAAAGTATTCGGCCCCCTTGAACTTTGCGACCTTTTGCCACATTTCAGGCTTCAAACATAAAGATATAAAACTGTATTTTTTTTGTGAAGAATCAACAACAAGTGGGACACAATCATGAAGTGGAACGACATTTATTGGATATTTCAAACTTTTTTAACAAATCAAAAACTGAAAAATTGGGCGTGCAAAATTATTCAGCCCCTTTACTTTCAGTGCAGCAAACTCTCTCCAGAAGTTCAGTGAGGATCTCTGAATGATCCAATGTTGACCTAAATGACTAATGATGATAAATACAATCCACCTGTGTGTAATCAAGTCTCCGTATAAATGCACCTGCACTGTGATAGTCTCAGAGGTCCGTTAAAAGCGCAGAGAGCATCATGAAGAACAAGGAACACACCAGGCAGGTCCGAGATACTGTTGTGAAGACGTTTAAAGCCGGATTTGGATACAAAAAGATTTCCCAAGCTTTAAATATCCCAAGGAGCACTGTGCAAGCGATAATATTGAAATGGAAGGAGTATCAGACCACTGCAAATCTACCAAGACCTGGCCGTCCCTCTAAACTTTCAGCTCATACAAGGAGAAGACTGATCAGAGATGCAGCCAAGAGGCCCATGATCACTCTGGATGAACTGCAGAGATCTACAGCTGAGGTGGGAGACTCTGTCCATAGGACAACAATCAGTCGAATATTGCACAAATCTGGCCTTTATGGAAGAGTGGCAAGAAGAAAGCCATTTCTTAAAGATATCCATAAAAAGTGTCGTTTAAAGTTTGCCACAAGCCACCTGGGAGACACACCAAACATGTGGAAGAAGGTGCTCTGGTCAGATGAAACCAAAATTGAACTTTTTGGCAACAATGCAAAACGTTATGTTTGGCGTAAAAGCAACACAGCTCATCACACTGAACACACCATCCCCACTGTCAAACATGGTGGTGGCAGCATCATGGTTTGGGCCTGCTTTTCTTCAGCAGGGACAGGGAAGATGGTTAAAATTGATGGGATGATGGATGGAGCCAAATACAGGACCATTCTGGAAGAAAACCTGATGTAGTCTGCAAAAGACCTGAGACTGGGACGGAGATTTGTCTTCCAACAAGACAATGATCCAAAACATAAAGCAAAATCTACAATGGAATGGTTCAAAAATAAACATATCCAGGTGTTAGAATGGCCAAGTCAAAGTCCAGACCTGAATCCAATCGAGAATCTGTGGAAAGAACTGAAAACTGCTGTTCACAAATGCTCTCCATCCAACCTCACTGAGCTCGAGCTGTTTTGCAAGGAGGAATGGGAAAAAATGTCAGTCTCTCGATGTGCAAAACTGATAGAGACATACCCCAAGCGACTTACAGCTGTAATCGCAGCAAAAGGTGGTGTTACAAAGTATTAACTTAAGGGGGCTGAATAATTTTGCACGCCCAATTTTTCAGTTTTTGATTTGTTAAAAAAGTTTGAAATATCCAATAAATGTCGTTCCACTTCATGATTGTGTCCCACTTGTTGTTGATTCTTCACAAAAAAAATACAGTTTTATATCTTTATGTTTGAAGCCTGAAATGTGGCAAAAGGTCGCAAAGTTCAAGGGGGCCGAATACTTTCGCAAGGCACTGTACATGTCTTTAGTATTTGGCAGATAGAACGACAAAAAAAGTATTTGGCCACAATCTGCTCTGAGTAAATTCGCTCCTGGAGTATCTTAACAAAATTATGCTGTGTTCATGTGCTAGTCGGAACTAGGAAACTCGGAAATGTGTGACTTGCTTACTGGTTGTAGTTATACACATGCCATGTTCCACCAGTTAGCAAGTCGGAAATGTCAGAGTTTCATGGTTCTGACTAGCACTTGAACCCGGCATGAAACCAATATTTAGGCTGACTAATGGCGTGTTCACTTGCTAGTCGGAATTGGAACCTCTGAGTTAAAGGGAGTGTAAATTATATAATTATATTTACTATAGCTTCCTATTGGTTGAATCTGATACGTCCCAAGTGACAAACTCGGGATCATATTTCTATAACGAGTCAGCAAATCGGAAACTTCTGAGTTTATTATTTCCGACTAGCATGTAAACGCGGGATTAATCCAGTGTCCAGAAAAATGTATTTGTGGGACAAGCATATGCACACATTTAAGATATCACATAATTTGCATATTTTAATACAATTAAAAAATATATATTAATACAAAAAAGTATTATTTGTATCTATATTCAACAGCCCAGTGGTGGAAAAAGTACTCAATTGTCATACACTGTGCCACTTGGGACGCCCCTACTTAAGAACTTTACACCACTGCTCGTGCCTGGCCTTAACTGAGTTCAAATTATTTATTTCCCAATAAATAAGTAACCATTAATAACTATGTAGACATCTTCTGTATAAATATTGTGTCAAAAATGTACCTTACATGTAAAATACGTAATTGGTCAAGGTCCAGTGATGGACAGTAAAACGAACCACTTAGTAGAGACGTTCACTCCCCAGCCCTTATTAACATAAAATAATTAGCTAAAATGTGAAGAACTGCAATGACAAAAAAGCAAAGCAAACCTTCGTCGCCTGAATTACAAGCCAAGTAAAATTACTTGTAAATCTACTTTGTCTCTTGAGCGTCAAGGGAAAGACAGCCGCAAGCTACTCAATGACGCAAGCCTACCAGACAAGCTAAATGCCTTATAAGCTTGCTTCGAGGCAAGCAACACTGAAGCATGCATGAGAGCACCAGCTGTTCTGGACGACTGTGTGATAACGCTCTCGGTAGCCGATGTGAGTCAAATCTTTGAACAGGTCAACATTCACAAAGCCGTGGGGCCAGAAGGATTACCAGGACGTGTACTAAGAGCATGCGCGGACCAACTGGCAAGTGTCTTCACTGATATTTTCAACCTCTCCCTGACCGAGTGTGTAATACCTACATGTTTCAAGCAGACCCCATAGTCCCTGTGCCCAAGGAAGCGAAGGTAACCAGCCTAAATTATTACCACCCCGTAGCACTCACGTTGGTAACCATGAAGTGCTTTGAAAGGCTGGTCATGGCTCACATCAACAGCATCCTCCCGGATACCCTAGAACCACTCCAATTCGCATACCGCCTCAACAGATCCACAGATGACGCAATCTCAATTGCACTCCACACTGGCCTTTCCCACCTGGACAAAAATAACACCTATATGAGAATGCTATTCATTGACTACAGCTCAGCGTTTAACATCATAGTGCCCACAAGCTCATCACTAAGCTAAGGACTCTGGGACAAAACACCTCCCTCTGCAACTGGATCCTTGACTTCCTGACAGGCCGCCGCCAGGTGGTAAGGGTAGGCAACAACATGTCTGCTACGCGGATCCTCATCACGGGGGCACCCTCAGAGGTGTATGCTTAGTCCCCTCCTGTACTCCCTATTCACCCATGAATGGGTGGCCAAACACGACTCCAACACCATCATTAAGTTTGCGGACAACACAACAGTGATTTGGCCTGATCACCGACAACGATTAGACAGCCTATGGGGAGGAGTTCAGAGACCTGGCAGTGTGGTTCCAGGACACCAACCTCTCCCTCAATGTGAGCAAGACAAATGAGCTGATCGTGGACTACAGGAAAAGGTGGGCCGAACAGGCCCGCATTAACATCGACGGGGCTATAGTGGAGCTGGTCGAGAGTTTCAAGTTCCTTGGTGTCCATGTCACCAATGAACTATCATGGTCCAAACACACCAAGACAGTTGTGAAGAGGGCACGACAACACCTTTTCCCCCTCAGGAGACTGAAAAGATTTGGCATGGGTCTCCAGTTCCTCAAAAAGTTCTACAGCTGCACCATCGAGAGCATCCTGACCAGTTGCATTACCGCCTGGTATGGTAACTGCTCGGCATCTGACCGTAAGGCGCAACAGAGGGTAGTGCGTACTGCCCAGTACATCACTGGGGGCAAGCTTCCTGCCATCCAGGACCTATATACTAGGCAGTGTCAGAGGATAGCCCAAAAAATTGTCAAAGACTCCAGTCACCAAAGTCATAGACTGTTTTCTCTGCTACCACACGGCAAGCGGTACCGGAGCACCAAGTCTAGGACCAAAAAGCTCCATAACAGCTTCTACCCCCAAGCCATAAGACTGCTGAACAATTAATCAAATGGCCACTGGATTATTTACATTGACAACCCCCCTCCTCCATTTGTTTTGTACACTGCTGCTACTCGCTGTTTATTATCTATGCATAGTCACTTCACCCCTACCTACATGTACAAATTACCTCGATTCACCTGTACCTCTGCACATTGACTCGGTACCAGTACCCCTTGTATATAGCCCCGTTATTGTGTTACTTTTTATTATTTTTTACTTTACTTTAACTCTTTCTTGAACTGCACTGTTGGTAAAGGGCTTGTAAGTGAGCATTTTATGGTAAGGTCTACACATATTGTATTCGGCGCAAATAAAGTTCTGATTTGATTTTATCCTTAGGATGTTGGATCCCATGGGTCTGCTGGCTCTCTTGAGAATCATGAAATGGAGTCAGTCGGCAGTAATGATTCCTCTGAAATTGAGCCCAACCAGGATGAAGGCCTACCTGTGGTGGCAGGTGTGGTGGTAGAGATTTCAAATGTTTGCCCTGAGAGTCTTATGAGAGATGATTTTGGACCTGTATGAGTGAGGTTGCTTTGGCCGACCCATACAGTATGTTGTTTCATGCTGGGTAAAGGATGAACTGGGAACTGTTACAATCGTCAAAGTTTTGTGAACTGGAATTGTTTGTATTAATTTGGGGACAGGTCGAAACTCATGAAACACTCATGGCCATTTAGCTAGCTAGCTAGCTTGCTGTTGCTAGCTACTTTGTCCTGGGATATAAACATTGATTTGTTGTTTTACCTGAAATGCTCAAAGTCCTTTTTTCTGGATCTTTGTAGAATTTGGACCCATTTTGAGTCACACAAAATAGTGTGTTCTCTACTCCGACAATTAATCCACAGATAAAAGGGGAAACCTAGATAGTTTCCACTAATCCCTCTTCCTTCTTCTTCAGTCTTCTTCTTTAGTCTTCTTCTCATGGAGCCTGGTGTCTTCATGAGGAGCATGAGGACCTTCACAGTGTGCTGAATGACCTGAGCCACATCACCCAGTGTGTGGAACAGTGTCTCCTAGAGGACAGGCAGCAACCCAAGGAGGCATAAGGACAGGGGCCAAATGTATCAAGTGTCTCAGAGTAGGAGTGCTGATCTAGGATCAGGTCCCCCCGTCCTTTTAATCTTATTCATTATGATCTAAGTCAAAACTACATGAATACTATCCTTCACTATCTATTGCATCTTAGCAGCTCTGTCACTGCTCATCCATATATTTTATACTTCTATATTCTCATCCCATTCCTTTATTAGATTGTGTGTATTAGATTTAGTTGTGGAATTTGTTAGATATTAGATTTTGTAGTAGAATTATTAGATGTTACCTGTTCAATACTGCTGCACCGTCAGATCTAGAAGCATAAGCATTTTGCTACACTCACAATATAATCTGCTAATCATGTGTATGTGACCAACAAAATTGTCCGGACCCGGTTACGAACCCGGGTCCTGACTTGAGACGGTGTTTTAATAAAGTAAAAGGAAAGTTCTTCAGGCAAAAATATAAATCCACAACGTCAAAAGTAATTCCAAGAGAACAAAGGTAATCCTCCAAGACAAAAAGGTAAATCCACAAGGTGGTAGGTACAGCAGAAAAAGCCTCAAAAGATAATCAAAAATAAATAAACAAGAACAAAAACAGAGTACCACAAGAGAGTCCAACTGGTGCAACAAATGTTCACAGCATCGCTGGGGCTGGGTGCTAACATTCAAACACAGAGCAAAGAACTGAGGAAAACTAAGGGTTTAAATACAATCAAGGGAAACGAGGCACAGGTGCAAATAATAACTGGGAACAAGGGAAAACAAATGGGTCAAAAAGCACAATGGGGGCATCTAGTGACCAAAACCGGAACAACCCTGGCCAAATCCTGACAAAAATTTGATTCAATTTTGATTTGATCCTAGATCAGCACTCCTACTCTAGGACACTTCAGGAATATGACATGGATAGTAATGTAATTATTCAGCTCAGAGTCATATATATATATATATACTAGATATCTATATGGCTTTGATTCAGCTGTATTTGATGAATTCTGAATCTATACAAATAATGAGATAACAGCATGTAAAATGGTATGACTGGACACAGGTAGGTTAGGGTGAATTCAGTGCTGTAGCAACTAGTGAGGTCTTCTCCATTTATTTAGCAATTGCTTAATATGGACTTTGTAGCCTACATGTCTGTGCATTCACTGAGTCAATAATGTGTTAATAATAACAATAATAATACCAATTCAGTGGCTTGACTTTAGAGCAGGTTTTGCTCATCAGCTTGTTAGTCACATTTACTGGGTTTGGAAGAGATTAAAGATGAAGTCGGGACAACAAATTCTTAACATATGTATTATTTTGTCAATGGTTATCTTCGTGAGACTACCAATGTTGCATAAGGTGAAAAGTTCCTCAAGCATGAGTAATTATATGCTTTGGTTATACTAACGAGTTTAATTCTATTAAGGAAAGAGACCAATGTCATTTTTATATTCAGTTCTATGGCTGTTCCATTCATGTGTTAGGTACTGTACTATTCTATAGTGTCTATAGGTGTGTGTGTGCATTCTATGCAACTTCACCTCTGAAGATATGAATGTGTGCTACAAGGCAGTGGCTAAAATTATTTCCCCCAGCACCCGGCATGCCAGAGGAGGGAGATTGTTGGTGACCTGTTGCTAGGCTACGAAGAAACACAATCTGTCCCTGTCTTTGTAGTTGTTGCAGAAACATGCAGGCTGGGGAGAAGAGGAAGAAAACCTGGGACCCCAGTCCCTTCAGGCAACAGCAGTGAGTCCAATCATCCTTCATCTTTCTTTCACTGTGGAACCATTTAACTCTTATCCCTATTCCACATGTCATTTGACTGACATACAGTACATGTACCATATACCACAGGGTTATATGCAGAGTAGACACAGCTAGATTATTTACTTTTGTAGGTTAAGCAAGGCTGTATTGGTTATACTTGAATACTGATTCACATACCAAAATAGTATGCAGTAGGCTGTAATGTGTATGCATGCAAGCAATTGTATGTAGGAAGGCACTTTGTATCTCATATGGGTGAAAATGTGGAGATAATTTATGCCACCATATTTTTTTGAATGCGTGAACACAATGACACACACAGCATCACAGATACAGATTGAGTGCTCTCTTTGTGGTGCATATTTATCTGCCTCTTATCTTGATTCTGGCAGACATTTGCAGACTACAACATGTTCCTCTGCCAAAGACGTCAATCAGATATAGAATAGAAGATAAACGGTTTCCTGCCAGCTTTCAGTTATGTGAATTTATCCCAATAGTAAAGATGAGACTGTTAACACACTGATGAAGTTCTGGTTTACTTCAACAGCATGACATTTTGGCCCCAGGGTCACCCTGTGGTGTTTCCACATGTCCACACAGACCACTGGACCAAAATGAAGACTGCGGTATGGACTTCACCAGTACTTTATATGTAGCCTGATTGATGTGCTCAAAGCAGTATCTGGTTATGCATAGGGCCAGGAGTCTTTACTGGTAAAGTCTTGTGGTCAGGAAAATCCCCTGGCCCTACATGAATAATTGAGTAAAACTATCATATACTGTAGCTACACCCTTGAACTTTTTCATATTTTGTTACATTACAAAGTGGGATTAAAATATATTTAATTGTAGTTTCTGGTCATTGATCTACACAAAATACTCCATAACGTCAAAGTGAAAAGAAAATTATACACAGTTTTTAACTAATTAATAAAAAGTGAATAACTTAATATAGTCGTTGCATATGTATTCACCCCCTTTATTTAGGCAAGCCTAAATTAGTTCAGAAGTAAAATTTGGCTTAACAAATCTCATAATAAATTATTTATACTAATAGGAGTTGACATAATTATTTAATGACTACCCCTTCCTCTGTCCCCCATACATTCAACATCTGTAAGATCCCTCACCCAAGTATTGAATTTCAAGCATAGATTCAACTACAAAGACCAGGGAGCTTTTCAAAAGACTCATAAAACAGGGCAGTGATTGGTAGATATATCTTTAAGCATGGTCAATATAATAATTATGCTGTGGATGATGTATAAACCACCCAGATACATCAAAGATGCAATCGTCCTTTTGAACTGAGCTGCAGCAAGGAAACTGCTCAGAGATGTCACATTGCGGCCATTGGTGATTTTAAAACAGTTACATAGTTCAATGGTTTGATGGGAGAAAACTGAAGATGACAAGACCTTGACAGAATTTTGAAAAGAATACAGGGCCAATATTGCACAATGCAGGTGTGGAAAGCTCTTATGAGACTTACCCAAGAAGACTCACAGCTCTAATCTCTGCCAAAGGTGTTTCAAACATGTGTTGACTCAGGGGAGTGAATACTTATCTAATAAGGTATACAGTGCCATCGAGAGTAATTCTTGCCCCTTGACCTTTTCCACATTACGTTACAGCCTTATTCTAAAATGGATTCAATTCAATGTTTTCCTCATCAATCTACACACAATATCCCATAATGACAAAGCGAAAAAAGTTTAGAAATTGTTGCAAATTTATAACATATAAAAACCAGAAATACCAAATTTACACAAGTAGTCAGACGTTTTGCTATGAGACTCAAAATTGAGCTCAGGTGCATCCTGTTTCCATTGATCATCCTTGAGATGTTTCTACAACTTGATTGAAGTCCACCTGTGATAAATTGAATTCATTGGACATGATTTGGAAAGGCACACGCTTGTCTATATAAGGTCCCACAGTTGACAGTGCATGTTAGAGCAAAAACCAATCCATGAGATAGAAGGAATTGTCCGTAGAGCTCTGAGACAGGTTTGTGTCGAGGCACAGATTTGGGGAATGCTACCAAAAAATGTCTACAGCATTGAAGGTCCCCAAGAACACAGTGGCCTCCATCATTCTTAAAATGAAGGAGATTAGAACCATCAAGACTCTTCCTAGAGCTGGCCACCCGGCCAAACTGAGCAATCGGGGGAGAAGGGCCTTTGTCAGGGAGGTGACAAAGAACCTGATGGTCACTCTGACAGAGCTCCAGAGTTCCTCTTTAGAAATGGGAGAACCATCCAGAAGGACAACCATCTCTGCAGCACTCCACAAAACAGGCCTTTATGGTTTAGCTAGACGGAAGCCACTCCTCAGTAAAAGGCACATGACAGCCCACTTGAAGTTTGCCAAAAGGCACCTAAAGACTCTCAGACCATGAGAAACAAGATTCTCTGGTCTGATGAAACCAAGATTGAACTCTTTGGCCTGAGTGCCAAGAGTCACGTCTGGGGAAAATCTTGCACCATCCTTACGGTGAAGCATGGTGGTGACAGCATCATGCTGTGGGGATGCTTTTCAGTGGCAGGGATTGGGAGACTAGTCAGGATCGAGGGAAAGATGAACAGAGCAGAGTACAGAGAGATCCTTGATGAAAACCTGCTCCAAAGTACTCAGGATATCAGACTGGGGCAAAGGTTAACCTTCTAACAGGACAACGACCCTAAGCACACAGCCAATACAACGCAGGAGTGGCTTCGGGACAAGTCTCTGAATGTCCTTGAGTGGCACAGCCAGAGCCTGGACTTAAACCCGATCGAATATCTTTGGAGAGACCTAAAAATAGCTGTGCAGCGACGCTCCCAATCCAACCTGACAGAGCTTGAGAGGATCTTCAGACAAGAATGGGAGAAACTCCCCAAATACAGGTGTGCCAAGCTTGTAGCTTCATACTCATGAAGACTGTAATAACTGCCAAAAGTGCTTCAACAAAGTACTGAGTTAAGGGTGAGCACAGCCATTATAACCAAACATCAGTTAATAAAGTTAATAAATGACTCATGACACAATGTATTTTAGACCAGAAAGCATGGAGCTGTTGCTACATGTTGAAATGGTTGGCAATTTAAATAGTCAAGAGAACGCAGGGACGAGGTCCCAACATTGGAATGGCTTCCGCTCTATAGACCAAGCAGACTGAGCCGGATGTTGCAAAATGGTTCAAACTAAATCTCTACCATAGGACCAGAGAACGTGGCCATCATCCCCACACTGAAATGGTTAAGAAATCTACAAACTAAAGACCAACTATTCAGTCTGCAGCTGTTTAAATACTTTAGTCTGGTAAACGCATCGGATCTAAGAACAATGGTACTCTGAAAGATCTATTCTCAAGAACAATTCCGAATGGTACTCTGACGTATCCATTATAACAAGCTACAACTACGAAAGACTTTGATCTGTCAACAGACTATCCAGCAGACAGACCGGCGATCGCAGAGAAGGACAACAAAAGCATACACTCGTAAATATGTAAATAGCATTTTCTTTTCGAATGAGCGGTTGTTTATGTTCAAAGTATTTGCATTTCCATGACTGTAGTTATTGACTGTATGGACGTGGGTCCACTCTGAGTTTCCCGCTCTTGAGCTGCCCCCCCTTCCTTTGTCTACCAAACTGTCATATCGGCATAGCCCACTCGGGACTTTTCAGTGTATCATGTCAGTTACCAATGTATAACTGTTGTGTGTTATTTTTATGTAATTCTGCGATTGATTAGTTAGTTAGTAAATAAATAATTCAGCCAATTTGTATATCGCTGATTCATGATTTATGATGATAGGGTTTGTGCAGATATCCAAGGGTTTGCGACATTCAGGAATGAGACTGATGAGGTAATACATTAATAGAAGATTTAATTAGGGAAATAGAGACTCTTTACACATTTTCCCGTGGTGCCCCGACTTCCTAGTTAATAAAAATGTACATGATTAGTTTAATCATGTAAGGAATAATTACACATAGACAATCGATTTGATAATATAACAGTCTTCACATTTAATCATAGTCACGTTACGACAGGCTATAAGCGTAACAACATTTGGAAAAAGTCAAGGGATCTGAATATTTTCAGAATGCACCATATTAGTGTTTTTTTAAATTATAAATATTATAATTTTTCTTCCACTTTGACATTTGAGTATTTTGTTGAGATCGTTGACAAAAAAAATGACTATTAAGTCCAATTTAATCCCACTTTGTAAGACAATAAAATGTGAAGAAATCTAAGGGGGTGTATACTTTCTATATGCACTGTATATCCTTTAGAATGATTTGTAAATCACATTTGGGTTCTATTCACCCAGGTACCCACGTATCTGGTCTCAATGCCAGCTGCCATGGTGAAGGAAAAGGGTACTGTAATATTACGCCTGAGCATGAGCAAACTAAATAGACATATGACATATGGTTTCTCATAACTGATCATGCAACCAATCATCAGACATGATGAAAATGTGAAAGAACATTCAATAAACAAGTCTTTCTTCTAAATTAAGTTAAGTAATGCTGATGGAATTGATTGAAGTCCAAGCCTACTATTCCTCCACTCCTGATAGTGTACCTCTCATTAACACAACCAGTCCATATTGAATTCGATTTTAATTACATTAGCGTCCTACTCTATTCACACACAAGCACTGGAGTCATTGTCCAGTCTCCAAAAAGTAATATATGGGATTTTGAAGAGAACATTTGACACTGACTGTGATTATTTTTCGCCTTTCTCCTACTTTGCAGTTTGATGACATAACCCGAGAGTCCAGAGAACAGGTTTTGTGAATAGTTCTGTAAAGTTCAACATATTTTGTCATGACCTCAAAGCCTTCTCACTAGGAGTGTGGCAGTGGCTCTTTTCAAACTCACTGTGTACTGACTGTCTCTGCGCTGACAGCTGTTGATCTGCTTGCTGTATTTATCTCTTCTGCAGCTTGTAGGTTGGTGTGTATCTAGTCATTTGGTGACTGGTATTTCTTACAGTAGGTCTTCTTGCTAGGCCGGTTATGAGGGTCCAGTGTGTTGGTAGCTTGGTAGGTTGAAATAAGGCTCTACTGTGCTGGGGTGAGTTCCCCAAAAACATAAAAATCATCTTTTGCATGAAGAACATTGTTGGTCCCTGCCCTTGTTCCTAGATCCTCAAGTGTATGGGATGGGTCCGGCTGGTTTGCACAACCATCTATTTCCTCCCCTGACTCAAATGTCTGAGGCTTCACCTAATCATCCTAACACTTCTAAGGCACAAGGTAAATCCTCTTCAGGGTTCCTTTTGTTATTAATGATCTGTTCAACATAAATAATGACGGAGATAATGACTTGATCTAACTGAGCTCAGACTGGAATTTTTCTGCTCAAATTTGCTCGTCATGCTGTTTTGTTTGCCTCTAGGCATGTCCCAGAGTACTCTGGGGGGTAACACCTCTCTCCAAAACCTGCCCCAGTACAGGAACGAATACAACGACCGTGCCAGGAGGGGTTTCCGCTACTGGCCCATCGAGAAGAAGGCCCCTAAATGTGAGTGTCTTATAAACAGGCATTTGTCTTCTCCCCTCTTATGTCTCCCTGGTTACACAGGTTTACATAACCTATATCACACGGGACAGTGTGACATTCACATACACATGTGAGAGAGGGGAATGAGATCTCTCCTTAAGTCTCTTTAATTTAAGTTCCCGCTATGCAAGATCCCTGGCCTTCTCAACCTTTACACTTTCATCTCTCTCATATTTATAAAGCTGCCACCAGACTTTGCAGAGACAAACCCTGTTAACTCCATCTCTCCCTCCGCTCCACAGAGTTGACAGCAATCCCTCCGTCTGATCCAGAGTTGACACCCATCCCTCCCCCTGATTCACAGAGGTGTCACCCATCCCTCCCTCTTCTCCACAGAGTTGACACCCATCCCTCCATCTGATCCAGAGTTGACACCCATCCCTCCCCCTGCTCCACAGAGTTGACACCCATCCCTCTTCCTGATCCAGAGTTGACACCCATCCCTCTTCCTGCTCCACAGAGTTGACACCCATCCCTGCTCCACAGAGTTGACACCCATCCCTCCATCTGATCCAGAGTTGACACCCATCCCTCCCCCTGCTCCACAGAGTTGACACCCATCCCTCTTCCTGATCCAGAGTTGACACCCATCCCTCCCCCTGCTCCACAGAGTTGACACCCACCCCTCTTCCTGCTCCACAGAGTTGACACTCATCCCTCCCCCTGCTCCACAGAGTTGACACCCATCCCTCTTCCTGCTCCACAGAGTTGACACCCATCCCTCTTCCTGCTCCACAGAGTTGACACCCATCCCTCCGTCTGATCCAGAGTTGACATCCATCCCTCCCCCTGCTCCACAGAGTTGACACCCATCCCTCCTCCATAGAGTTGACACTCATCCCTTCCCCTGCTCCACAGAGTTGACACCCATCCCTCCTCCACAGAGTTGACACACATCCTCCACTCTGCTTCAGGATCTCTAATCCCCATCCCTTCTTCTCCTACAGGCTTTGGTTGTAACCCACTCCCTCCCTCTGCTTTAGATCCTCTTAGATCCCTTATCTAAATGTTTCTGACTCGTGTAGGTTAGTAAATGAATTCTCACATATGCCAGGGTTTAACACTACAGGAAATACAGTATTATTGGTTGTGTATACAGATTTCCAGATGTTATCGCAATCCAAAAAATGTAAAGAAAGAAATTAAGAAATATCAGAATGAGCAATGTCAGAGTCCGGAATATACATTTAAATATCAGCTAACATACAGTTTGGATGGAACTATGTCTTCTCTGACTTACCTTCTTTGCATGGGATTTGATCATCAGTACAATGCTTTGTGAAGTAGTGCATATTGGTGTCTCCATAAAAGGGTTTCAGACTGAGAGGCCCAAAGCGATGCCTATATTTTAGAGTAACAGCATGCCTGTGAGTTATGATAGAATGGATCGTCTCTTTGGAGATGATGTTGACTAGCACCCAGCCAGGTGACTGATGATGATGTAATACCTGCTCTAGGTCATGGACACAGCTTTGGAGCCTACAAGACCTTACTGGGATTACCAAGAGTCTGAAGGAGGAGAAGCTTTAGCTATTTTCAATGTTTGAAGTTTGATGAAACATTCTTATCTTTCATGGAATCTAGTGTAGTAGGATGTCCCATGGGGGACTGGGCTAGTAAACAGGCTTAAACTAAAACCTTGTTGTTGTGCCTCCTTATTTTAGATAATACTACATGGTGTCAGAAGTGGTTTTAATAATCACATAAATGTGAAGGACGTACCAAGTAAATCATACATTCAGGCCGACAGGCTGTTTGAAAGCAGGGAGGGCACAGTGTTGGAGATAAACAGCTCAGATCATTATTGTGTTAGCTAACTAGCAAGAACTAAGTTACTGCTAAGCAACATGTTGCAAGAGGAAGAAACTGGCGGGATTTCAGGGTTTGCGGACTCCAAGTTCAACAGGCTCTCGGGCAAACAAGGACAGGTCAGTGGCTAGTGCTGACCGATTTCGCATTAGTCCTCTGGAGAATTTTGATTGTATGGACATTCAAAACTGGCTGAAATGGATCAGGCGCTTTGAAAGGTACAGAGTAGCATCAGCCTTAAATTAACACACTGATCTACTCTATGGGTGATGAAGCCGAGGATACATTGACTGAGGAAGAGAAACTTAACTACAGTGACGTTAAAGACTGTTTTGAAATGCATTTTGTAGGGAGACACAACATTATATTTGAGAGAGCTAGGTTTAATGTGCTCAAACAGGAGCATGGTGAAACCACCAACAGTTTTATCACAGCTATTCACAAGCTAGCAGAACATTGTCAGTTTGGTGCACAAACAGAACAGAGACAGACTGGAGAAAATAATCACAGACAGCACAAGTAACTACTTAAAGTGTTTGTTGCAAATGTGGGAAATCCCCTTTCCACAGCTAGAAAGATTGCCCAGCAAAGGATGCAGAATGCAGGAACTGTCACAGGAGAGGACACTTTCAGCTGTTTGTCGATTAAAGCAAATGCATGAGGTCTCAGAGGAGGTACAGCAGGACAGCATCTTTCTGGGAGAAGTAAGGGAAAACAATGCTGGCTGGCACTCAGACATTAAACTCAATGGGGAGGTTGTGTCATTTAAACTAGACACTGGGGCAGCAGTGACAGCAATCCCAACTAGGCTGTATAGCTATAGTAGAGATGGCCCTTTGCTCTCCATAAACAAAAAGCTGTACGGGTCCAGTAATAAGATATTACCAGTGGTAGGAGAGTAAAGACAAAAGTGCCATCCAGCCTGTCTTCGTCATTGACTCTCTAGCCAGACCGTTCCTGGGGCTGCCAGTAATTGAAGCGTTGCATCTCATTGAGAGAGTGAGCGAACTGGAGGACCCAGGTGAAGTTTTCAAAAAGAAATTCCCAAAAGTGTTTTCTGGTCTAGGAAGGATAGAAGGTGACTACAAAATCCGCCTGAAAGATGATGCTGTCCCTTATGCCCTTACCACCCTCTGCCTATCCCTTTATTGGCCAGAGTAAAGGAAGAGTTGGGGAGGATGGAAGAAATTGAGGTGGTGTCTAAAATAGAGAGTCCCACTGACTGGTGTGCAGGGTGGTCCCAAAAGCCAATGGGGACATGAGGATCTGTGTGGACATGACTAACTTGAATGAGGCATTCCGCAGAGAGAGATACATATTTCCATCATTGGAGGAGTCACTGGCTCAGTTGGATGGCTCACAAGTCTTCACAAAGCTGGATGCCCACTCAGGCTTTTGGCAGATACCGCTGTCACCAGAGAGTAGGGCGCTCACAACGTTTATAACACAGTTTGGCCGGTACCGGGCCACCGGGCTTCTCCATGCATCGCGCCGACAGAGATAAACACCTCTCTAGGAAGAGGAAGGGCGGGGGTGTATGCTTTATGATTAACAACTCATGTTGTGATCATAACAAGTCCTTCTGCTCACCCAACCTAGAATTCCTTACAATCAAATATCGGCCATTCTATCTACCAAGAGAATTCTCGTCAGTTATAGTCACAGCTGTGTACATCTCCCCCCTCAAGCGAACACCAAGACAACACTCAAGGAACTTCACTCAACTCTATGTAAACTAGAAACTATATACCCGGAGGCTGCATTTATTGTAGCTGGGGATTTTAACAAATCAAATTTGAGATCATTGTTACCTAAATGTTATCAGCATATCGATTGCATGACACGAAGGGCTAATACTTTCGACCACTGCTACTCCAACTTCCACAATGCATACAAAGCCCTCCCCCGCCCTCCCTTTGGCAAATCCGACCATGACGGATTTGGGCAGAAACTCAAACAGGATGTACCAGTGATGAGAACCATTCAACGCTGGTCTGACCAATCAGAAGCCACGCACCAAGATTGTTTTGGTTACGCGGACTGGAATATGTTCCAGTCAGCCTCAAAGAACGACATTGATCTATACACTGACTCGGTGAGTAAGTTTATAAATAAGTGCTTTGGAGATGTCGTACTCACTGTGACTTAAAACCTACCCTAACCAGAAACCGTGGATGGATGGCAGCATTCACCAAAAACTGAAAGTGCGATCCACCACATTTAACCATGGAAAGAGGTCTGGTGATATGGCTGCATATAAACAGTCTAGTTATTTCCTCTGCAAGGCAATCAAACAAGTGAACTGCCGGTACAGGGACAAGGTGGAGTCGCAATTCAACGGCTCAGACACAAGACGTATGTGGCAGGGTCTACAGGAAATCATGGACTACAAAAACAGCCACGTCACAGGTAGCAACATCACGCTTCCAGACAAACTAAACACAATTTTTTTGCCCGCTTTGAGGATAATACAGTGCCACGGTCGCAGCTCGCTAACAAAGACTGCGCCCCCCCCCTCCTTCTCAGTGGCTGACGTGAGTGAAACATTTAAACATGTTAACCCTCGCAAGGCTGCTGGCCCAGACGGCTATCCCTAGCCGTGTCCTCAGAGCATGCGCAGACCAGCTGGCTGGTGTGTTTACGGACATATTTAATCGTTCCCTATCCCAGTTTGTTGTCCCCACATGCTTCAAGATGGCTACCATTGTTCCTGTACCCAAGAAGGCAAAGAGAACGGAACTAAATGACTACCGCCCCGTAGCACTCACTTCTGTCATCATGATGTGCATTGAGAGGCTAGTCAAGGATCATATCACCACCACCTTACCGGCCACCCTAGACCCACTTCAGTTTGCATACCGCCCCAACAGGTCCACAGATGACGCAATCGCCATCGCACTGCATACTGCCCTATCCCATCTGGACAAAAATAATACTTACAGTAGGGCAAAAAAGTATTTAGTCAGCCACCAATTGTGCAAGTTCTGATCCGTGTAAAGGAAAGAATGAATGGGGCCATGTATCGTGAGATTTTGAGTGAAAACCTCCTTCCATCAGCAAGGGCATTGAAGATGAAACGTGGCTGGGTCTTTCAGCATGACAATGATCCCAAACACACCGCCCGGGCAACGAAGGAGTGGCTTCGTAAGAAGCATTTCAAGGTCCTGGAGTGGCCTAGCCAGTCTCCAGATCTCAACCCCATATAAAATCTTTGAAGGGAGTTGAAAGTCCGTGTTGCCCAGCAACAGCCCCAAAACATCACTGCTCTAGAGGAGATCTGCTTGGAGGAATGGGCCAAAATACCAGCAACAGTGTGTGAAAACCTTGTGAAGACTTACAGAAAACGTTTGACCTCTGTCATTGCCAACAAAGGGTATATAACAAAGTATTGAGATAAACTTTTGTTATTGACCAAATACTTATTTTCCACAATTTGCAAATAAATGAATTAAAAATCCTACAATGTGATTTTCTGGATTTTTTTTCTCATTTTGTCTGTCATAGTTGAAGTGTACCTATGATGAAAATTTACAGGCTTCTCTCATCTTTTTAAGTGGTAGAACTTGCACAATTGGTGGTTGACTAAATACTTTTTTGCCCCACTGTATATAAGAATGCTGTTCATTGACTACAGCTCAGCATTCAACACCATAGTACCCTCCAAGCTCATCATCAAGCTGGAGACCCTGGGTCTCAACCCCTCCCTGTGCAACTGGGTCCTGGACCTTCTGATGGGCCGCACCCAGGTGGTGAAGGTCAGAAACAACATCTCCACTTCGCTGACCCTCAACACTGGGGCCCCACAAGTGTGTGTGCTCAGCCCTCTCCTGTACTCCCTGTTCACCCACGAATGCATGGCCATGCACTCCTCCAACTCAATCATCAAGTTTGCAGACGACACAACACTAGTGGGCTTGATCGCCAACAACGATGAGACAGCTTACAAGGTGAGGGCACTCGGAGTGTGGTGTCAGGAAAACAACCTCTCACTCAACGTCAACAAAACAAAGGAGATGATTGTGGACTTCAAGAAACAGCAGAGGGAGCAGCCCCCTATCCACATCGAAGGGTCAGCAGTGGAGAAGGTGGCAAGTTTTAAGTACCTGCGCGTACACATCACAAACAAACTGAAATGGTCCACCCACACAGACAGCGTGGTGAAGAAGGTGCAACAGCGCATCTTCAACCTCAGGAGGCTGAAGAAATTTGGCTTGCCCAAAACCCTCACTAACTTTTACAGATTCAAAATCAAGAGCATCCTGTCGGGCTGTATCACACCCTGGTACGGCAACTGCACCGCTCTCAACCGCATGGCTCTCCAGAGGGTGGTGCGGTCTGCACAACGCATCACCGGGGGCAAACTACCTGTCATGCGTGACACCTACAGCACCCGATGTCACAGGAAGGCCAAAAAGATCATCAATGACAACAACCACCCGAGCCACTGCTTGTTCACCCCGCTATCATCCAGAAGGCAAGGTCAGTACAGTGCATCAATGCTTGGACCGAGAGATTGAGAAACAGCTTCTATCTCAAGGCCATCAGACTGCTAAACAGCAATCACTAACTCAGAGAAGCTGCTGCCCACATTGAGACCCAATCATTGGACACTTTAATTTAATAAATGGATCACTAGTCACTTTAAATAATGCCACTTTAAAAATGTTTACATATCTTACATTACTCATATCACAAGTATATACTTTATTTTATACCATCTATTGCAGCTTGCCTATGCCGCTCGACCATCGCTCATCCATATACTTATTTGTAAATAGATTTGTGTGCTTTAGGTCGTTGTTGGGAATTGTGGAAACGCATTTATGCGCAAAACTTACTACAGCCTAATAACCATCATATCGATTGGAGTCAGGCAATTGACATGTTGTATGGTCCGCCCACCACTATGAGGCGTTATACGTGTCTATACCTCAATTGTAACATGTAATATTAAACTAACAACTAATAAAGCAATGCCACAATAGAGTGATTATTGGAAGATTCTAACTGCTCATGCGTTGAGAAAAGGAAGTGCCGACTGCTAGGGGAAACCTCAGGAAAGCATGTCGTTTTTAGGCTACAGTTGAAATAAATGATGATGGTGGTGGAAGTGCAAGGTGATGAGCTTGATGCTCCTTTTCAATAAATATCGAGGGTCTTATTCTGGTGACATGATGATCGATGGTTGGCTGCCTTTTGACAAATTCAAATAATTTTCCTATTTTGTCCATAATAATCTCATCATGTACAGTATACTTAACCCGCACTGTACCTACAAGCTTTTGTCAACGCACATGCCAATACCAGAATGGGCACATTCGCTATATGACACATTTTTTTTGTGACAGTAGAGTTGAAAATTAAATGGAACCCCATTTAACTTTTTATTTGGTACACGGTGGCCTACCAGTATAGAATGTATTAACTCCTACACCAGACTGTTAAAACGAAAGCCAAGTCAACAAACAGATTACCGACCATTTCGAATCGCACCGTACCTTCTCCGCTATGCAATCTGGTTTCAGAGTTGGTCATGGGTGCACCTCAGCCACGCTCAAGGTCCTAAACAATATCTTAACCGCCATCGATAAGAAACAATACTGTGCAGCCGTATTCATTGACCTGGCCAAGGCTTTCAACTCTGTCAATCACCACATCCTCATCGGCAGACTCGATAGCCTTGGTTTCTCAAATGATTGCCTCGCCTGGTTCACCAACAACTTCTCCGATAGAGTTCAGTGTGTCAAATCGGAGGGCCTGTTGTCCGGACCTCTGGCAATCTCTATGGGGGTGCCACAGGGTTCAATTCTTGGACAGACTCTCTTCTCTGTATACATCAATGATGTCGCTCTTACCACCCGTATCTCACCTCATTTGCTCACATTGTATATAGACTTATTTTTCTACTGTTTTATTGACTGTATGTTTGTTTTACTCCATGTGTAACTCTGTTGTTGTATGTGTCGAACTGCTTTGCTTTATCTTTGCCAGGTTGTAATTATAAATGAGAACTTGTTCTCAACTTGCCTACCTGGTTAAATAAAGGTGAAATAAAATAATATATATATTTAAAAAACCATGCCTCATTAGTGCAATAATTATTCATTCATTTATTTCTCCATATAGTAACAACACTGTAATCAAATGGAGTCTTGCAAAATGGCAGGAATATACAGCTTCCAGATGAACTCGCAAATTGATAGATTTACTATCAGTTTACCCTACCCAAATACATTAGGGGACGACTCAAGAACTGACCTAAGATCAGTATGTAGGGTCAGTCATACTATTCCACATTGTACTCTTGAATTTTGTGTTCCTTGAGGAATATTTGCTCAAACTTTTTCTAACTACCAAAAGATCCAAACCAGGGACTCTATCGCCAATGTCTTTTTGACATCAAATCAGTCGCGTGGATTCCCCTTTCAGCGCGCACGTGGCACTCCACACTGCCCTTTCCCACCTGGATAAAAGGAACACCTATGTGAGAATGCTATTCATTGACTACAGCTCAGCGTTCAGCCCCATAGTGCCCTCAAAGCTCATCAATAAGCTAAGGAGCCTGGGACTAAACATCTCCCTCTGCAACTGGATCCTGGACTTCCTGACGGGCCGCCCCCAGGTGGTAAGGGTAGGTAACAACACATCCGCCATGCTGATCCTCAACACGAGCCCCTCAGGGGTGCGTGCTCAGCCCCCTCCTGTACTCCCTGTTCACTCATGACTCCACGGCCAGGCACGACTTCAACACCATCATTAAGTTTGCCCATGACACAACAGTGAAAGGCCTGATCACCGACAACAACGAGACAGCCTATAGGGAGGTCAGAGACCTGGCCGTGTGGTGCCAGGACAACAACCTCTCCCTCAACGTGATCAAGACAAAGGAGATGATTATGGATTACAGGAAAAAAAGGACCGAGCACGCCCCCATTCTCATCGCCGGGGCTGCAGTGGAGCAGGTTGAGAGCTTCAAGTTCCTTGGTATCCACATCACCAGAAAATTAACATGGTCCAAGCACACCAAGACAGTCGTGAAGATGGCACGACAAAACCTACTCTCCCTCAGGAGAAGGGTTTGGCATGGGTACTATTTCCTGAGTCTGCAATAGACATATTCACTGTCCTGTGTGCGGAAATATGCCAAGAACACATTATCTCAACATACCATTTGTTGTCAGCTATAATGGGCAGAATGTTGTGCATCATTGTAAGCATAGAAATAGTATATTTTTGGTTACAAAATCACATTAGTAAATGAACTATCTCTGTCCATCTCTGATATACATGTGCCCCTCTATTACATAATCAACTGCATGTTCAAGAGCCTAAATCCATGATGTGATTAACCCAAAACAAATGAGGCAACATTGAAAACATCTAGTGGTTAGGATTCGGGGCTGCCACAGCCGGAACATGCATTTGGGCTCCCGAGTGGCGCAGCGGTCCATGGTACTGCATCTCAGTCCTAGAGGCGTTATTACAGACCCTAGTTAGATTCTAGGACAATTGGCCCAGCGTTGTTAGGGTTTGGCTGGGGTATTCAGTCATTGTAAATAATATTTTTTTCTTAACTGACTTGCCTATTTAAATAAAGGTTAAATAAAAATAAAACATATAAAAAAATATACACGCTAGGTTTCTTACTCCACACTAGTAGGTGGCAGTCTTGAGTCTTAGCTAGGTACGTCCCCCAGAAATGATCACGTCACCCAAACAACACGCCTTCTTCGAAGTTGTGGATTGTTATTTCACTAGCTACCTGATTGTGAGATAATATATCGAAATCTAACAACCATGGATAAAAAGAAAAAGCAATATGCCGTGACTGCTTCATCTGTGAGTTGTTCAGAATAAATCATATTGTTACATTGTCTCTAATGTTGCTTGTCATCAGTGTGTGAACCATAGCTCGCTAGTTAGTTAACGGTAGCTAGCGAGCTAGCCTAGTCAGCGCCCTAACGTAGGAAGCTAGGCTACTTTCTTCTGACATGTTAATCAGCGGCAAACTAACCATGTTATAGTCAAAGTAAATGTAAAAAAAATAAAGCATTGTCTATTGTTGTCGAGGTTCATGGATATTAAAATGGTGACACGACTTATTGGGTTAACGTTAGTTGCTATCAGTTTAACCACTAAAATGGCGACCACACTGCTATGTTACACTCTCATCTGCAGCTGGTTGATCTCAAAGCTGAACTCTATAGGAAACAAGAGCAATTCAAACATGAAAAATTGGGGCAAGATGCTGGAACTAGTACCAAAGCCCCCAAAAGCAAGGTATGTATTGAACATTGTACAGGACAGAGACATGTAATGAACAGGTTACCACACATTTTGACCAGCATATCCTAACTTTGTCTCCATAACATCCATTGTGTTCTTTTCCCTGTGTAGAAACCTAATGTATGGAGCAAACAGAATGAGGGTGTTTCAGAGCGGGGACAGAAAGATGTGGAACTGGTGGCAGAGGAAGAGAACAACCTTGACAGGGCAAAGTGAGTACAACGTGATGTACTACACACTGACAACATGTTTAATGCACCATCACTGCCTTCTATTAGGTCTTTTTTTGTAATATAGCAAAAGTCTCTCATTGCTGCTTGTCTTCCATGTCTCTCTTTTCCCGCAGGCGCAAGCTAGAGGAGAAGGCAAAACTGTATGAGCAGATGACCAAAGGAGACTTTCTTGGTATAGTGTTATGTTTGTGATACTGTACAAGAAATGCTGTCATATTCTGTATGTAAAGTTGACATGTGAAGGCCCTGCAAATGCCCTTTGTCTTTCTCACAATGGAATTACTATCCTATTTTCCAATGTGTCAGATGAGGAGACAGAGGGACTTTTTCTGGTGGATTTCACCCAGAAGATTATTGACAAGAAGAGAGAGAATCATGCCCAACGAGAGAGTGAGAGAGAGGATAGAGAGAGCTCCTCCCCCATCCCACCCCCTGAGAACCCAGGCGAGGAATGGTAATGTATCTACAGCACATGAAGCCCCAAACTACTGTATGTCAGAGTATTGGACTGTAGATGCCATTGAGTGGTCGAGGGTTAGGAGTTAAAGTAGCCGTTTACTGATTTCTACTCAGGGTGGACTATGTAGATGCTTTGGGACGATCTCGGAGATGCATGAAGAAAGACCTACCAGGGTTCAAGAAAATGGACAAAGACTTTCAGGGAAAAAGGTATATTTTATTCTGATCAAACCTGGAAATTAATGTAAGCTTATTTTTAGAAGAAGATGTTAGTACCAGTAGTGTTGTTCTGGTTATTCATTTTTTATATATTTTTTGCCAATATTTTTTACGTGTTCTTGCTTTTATGTACACAGACTTGACCCGGCTGAGAAGGACCTGCTGTCAGAGGACATGCGTAGAGAGCTGCAAAGGCAGGAGTGGGAGAGGGAGGAGGAGGAGGCCATGAACAGACCTGTGGGTCCAATCCACTATGAGAACATCAGGGAGCAAGGTTAGCAAGACACCTGTTACAGAGATACATTAGTGAACTCATCAAATCAAACGCTATTTACTGTACATTTTACAGCAAACCCAGAGAGGTGTGATCTCTGTGGATTATGGATTGACTTGTGCTCTTCTCCACTCTCTGATCTCTGGCCTCTTCCTTCTCCATCTCTCAACCTGCTATTTTTCAGAGGCCCGTGAGCTGGGTGTGGGCTACTTTGCATTCTCTCAGGACCAGGAGCAGCGCAGGAAACAGAGAGAGACCCTGGACATGCTCAGAGACCAGGTGAGTTGCTCTCAGCCTTCACAACCCCTGAGACTAGGACCTTACTTATATTATGTATCAGTTCATTTAAATGACTGAGTTTGAAGCAGATTGTGAATGTTTTTTTTCTCTCCTTTTCTTTTTCATAGACAACAGACCAGCGCAGTAAGAGGGACCAGCTGAAGGAGAAGAGAAAGACTCTGCTGGATGCTCGGCTGGCCAAGGTGAGGCAGAGGAAGATGAAGAAGGCCAAGCTGGACGGAACTGAGGACGACCAGGGAGATGAACACAACCAAGGTTAGAGGAACCTCCCACAACAATACTGCATCAGGGACAATGATAACTGATCACGCTAGATTGAATGGCTATGACTACTGCTCTGTATACTTTGGGCTGTAGTGAATGCTATTGTAAGTGTTGTCGGTTGTATTACTTCTCTCAGAAGGGAAGGAGGACCTGATTGGGCCCCTACCCCCATCAGGTGGAGCACCTGAAGAGGCCCCTGCATTGAAGAAGGTGGTGGTGGAGATCCAGGAGAGGAGGGACACCAAGCCAGGAGTACCCCACGTCAGAGAGTGGGACAGGGGAAAAGGTAAACGCTACTCCTTGTTTGGGGCTGATACGATTGGCATGGTTCTTTTATAATTAATGGTAATCATTGATGAATCACTTCCACCACACTAACTCAACACGTATAACACAACAAATTTGAGCAGGAGCGATCTAGGTGTAACCGAGGCCTGTCATCTCTGGCAATTTCCTCCAGTGGGACACTGAAGACTGGTATGCCTCCTAGGGTCGGGGGTTAAGTCATTAACTAACTGTCTTTTCTTTCCAATATGACAACACATTCCTTTCCTAGTGGACTTTTTTGGCGAGTGGACGAGTCGGCGGCGGGATGAGAGGGAGTCGGAATTCGCCCCTCCCTCTGCGTACTTCAGCAATAATAAAAGACAGAGCTATGGGAAAGAGGCCAAACGTGAGAAGGACAAACCCAAAATGGCCTTCAAGTGGTCCGAGGGGCAGCTTGGAGGGCGCAAGGTGCCCCAGGCCAACCCCAAAAGTACTCCTGTATCCCAGCCTCAGCCCAGAAGTACGCCTATACCCCAGCCAAGTACCCCTGTACCCTCACAACCTCAACCCACACCATCCCCTGCTCAGCCCCAAAACACTGTCCATCTCCAAAATACACCTGCACCTCCAGAACCTCAATGCCCCGCCCAACCCCCACCTCAGTACTCCCCCTCCCAACAGCCCCAACCCCAATATACACCACCACCTCCACCACCACAAACACACCCTCAGTTTGATTACCCATTTCAGCCCCAATTTGCACATCTACCCTTTCATCCCCAGTATCCCACTCCACCTCACCTCCAGTATGGAGCCCCACCTCACTACCCCCCTCAATACACCCCACAGTATCCCCCCCAGCCACAAACTCAGCCCCAGTGCCACCCTCAGACCCAGCCCCCCCCTCAGACCCAGCCCCCCTCCCAGAGCCTGGATGACATGCTGTCCTTCTACAAGAATTATTCTTGATCCTCACAGACATGTCTCACACAGGTGACACACACACCTGTATTAATCTACCCTAACACACAAACAACGTCAGTGTGTTAGACTATAATGACATTACCATGATCTTTGACCTCCGAGGGCACCAAAGAGAAGGAACCATTTGTGTAATTTGACCTTGGATCTGTAACCTGCTTTCCATATTTATGATCTGTTATTAAAGGATAGCATTTTAATTTGACATTGTGTTTTCTGATTTGCTATATTTGGGATTCAAGGCACTTGTCTATAGCTAAAGATGGTTGTTTAATGGATCGATGCATGACTGAATCAGTCCATAGTTCATTTTGTTTAGACTGGTGATTTTGTTAATGTTTGATGATTACGTGTTTTGAGTGACAGGACAATACAGAGGCTCATCCATGAGGTAATAGCTGTTTTCTGGTTAGGTACAGGCATTGAGATGTCAAAGCTTGTCATTTATATTAAAGCATGTGCAGACCTGTGCTCAAAACTCAACCTATTTGCATTTAGGTGGATTGGGAAAGTATTCAGACCCCTTGACTTTTTCCACATTTTAATACATTACAACCTTTTAAAATGGATGAGAGAACATTTGTTAAATCAATCTACACACAATACGCCATAATGACAAAGTGAAAACAGGTTTTTAGAAGTTGTAGTTTATTAATTAAAAATTAAAAACAGAAATACCTTATTTACATAAGTATTCAGACCCTTTGCTATGAGAATTGAAATTGAGCTCCAGGTCATTCTTGAAATGTTTCTACAACTTGATTGGAGTCCAGCACAGATATGGGAAAGAGTACCAAAACATTTCTGCAGCATTGAAAGTCCCCAAGGACACAGTGGCTACCATCATTCTTAAATGGAAGAAGTTTGGAACCACCAAGACTCTTCCTAGAGCTGGCCGCCCAGCCAAACTGAGCATTCGGGAGAAGGCCCTTGGGCAGAGAGGTGACCAAGAACCGGATGGTTACTTTGACAGAGTTCCTCTGTGAAGATGGGAGAACCTTCCAGAAGGACAACCGTCTCTGCAGCACTCTACCAATCAGGCCTTTATGGTAGAGTGGCCAGACGGAAGCCACTCCTCAGTAAAAGGCACATTACAGCCCGCTTGGAGTTTGCCAAAAGGCACCTAAAGGACTCAGACCATAAGAAACAAGATTCTCTTGTCTGATGAAACCAAGATTGAACTCTTTGGCCTGAATGCCAACCGTCACAGGAAACCTGTCACCATCCCTACGATGAAGCATGGTGGTGGAGGCATCATGCTGTGGCAATGTTTTTCAGCAGACTAGTCTGGATTGAGGGAAAGATGAACGGAGCGAACTATAGAGAGATCCTTGATGAAAACCTGCTCCAGAGCGCTCAGACCGGGGCGAAGGTTCACCTTCCAACAGGACAACGACCTTAAGCACACAGCCAAGACAACACAGGAGTGGCTTTGGGCAAGTCTCTTAATGTCCTTGAGTGGCCCAGCCATAGTCCGGACTTGAACCTGATTGAACATCTCTGGAGAGACCTGAAAATAGCTATGAAGGGACATTCCGCATTCAACCTGACAGAGCTGAGAGGATCTGCAGAGAAGAATGGGAGAAACTCCCCAAGTACAGGTGTGCCAAGCTTGTAGCATCATACCCAAAAAGACTCAAGGCTGTCATTGCTGCCAAAGGTGCTTCAACAAAGTACTGAGTAAAGGGTCTGAATACTTGTATGTAAATGTATTATTTAATTATTTTCACAAATGTCTAAACTTGTTTTTACTTGGTCATTATGGGGTATTCTGTGTAGATTGATGAGGGGGAAATGTTGTCTGAATGCTTTCCTAATGCACTCTATATAATTGATAATGTTTGGGGATGGATGTAGTTTTAAGTGAGGAAGGATTCACTGACATTACTGCAGAAGGAGCCTCTAGATGGTGCTGTGTCCATTTACTTTTTGTGAGCCACCAGACCTCAGAGCAGGGGTGTGTTCAGATTGTGTAACATTGCAATGTTTTGAATGTTTTTCAATCCAACAAAGTATACTCTGGCCTGAACTGTTCTGGTCCATTTCATGGGCTTGACAGGGAGGCATATGCGTTTGTCCCATCAAGAAGGCAGGTCATGGAAATGACACTGATCTGGGAAAATCTTTCGCTTCTTCAAACGGAAGGGTAACTTTAATAATTCTGATTAATCATTGGATTTTATTAAATATGTATTTATGCCATGTGAGTGTATTATATAACACAAGAAGACAATAATATAAACTTTACTGAGGCACATGTTAAATAGCGTTTCTGTTTTGGAACAACTTACATGTTTAAACCATTTTGAATCCACCTCTGAAGTAGGTTTTCCAGTGCTGTGATAAGATATTGTGTAAAATATTTGAATAATTTGAATAATTTATTTGAACTGTATGTTTGTTAGCTAGCTAGCCAGTCAGTTTTAAAGGAATGATTCCTTTAATGTTTCAAATGAATTGCCAATATGCCAACATTCCATTCAAACAATGCAGTGAATCTACAGCCAAACACTGGTTGAAATCTGTTAATGAGAAAACCTAGACAAGTTGTAAATGAAACAAGTACATATATTTTAGAGGCTATTTATACAGAAAATTGGAATAAAACCTGTATAAACTGTTTTTATAATTACATTACTATTGTAGGTTGACAATTCAAGTCTATTGCTAATTTTTTGGGGACATATCACATGCCGAAAGTGAAATCAGGATTATGTCTCTACTGCCATTCATTCCAATTAGACTGGTTTGGATTTCTACCTGACCAATATGGCTTCCATTTTCACCCCATTGTGGAACTTTAAGGGTTCATGACATAGCCCCTCCAGTAATTTAATAGGATCTCTTTTAATTAGGCCTCTGAAATGTTTTGTCTTAAAGGTATACTTAAAGCTGCAATACATAACTTTTTGGGCAACCCAACCAAATCCACATAAAATGTGAGTTATAGATCTGTCATTCTCATTGAAGCAAGTCTAAGAAGCAGTAGAGCTGTTCTATGTTCACTGTTTCTATGCTTCTCACTCAAGTTTCATTCTTGCTTACTTTCGGGTTTGTACACCAGCTTCAAACAGCTGACACTACAATGTTTTTGGTTATGGAAAATATATTTTACAGCGGTTTAGATGGTACAATGATTGTCTACACAATACTTGCTTGTTTTGTCACATAAACTGAAATTAGGTGAACTATTAGAATTTTAGCAACCAAGAAATGATGGAGTGATTTCTGCCGACAACTCAAAAGGTCTTATAGGTTTCAAGCATGACCACCATTCATGAAACCAGCTATTCTGTTGTTGTTTGATGTTATACAGTATTAGAAACGTATTTTGTATGAGAATTTATATTTAAGCAAAAAGGCACGAGGGGTTGTGGTATATGGCAAATATACAGTTGAAATCAGAAGTTTACATATAACATAGCCAAATACATTTAAACTCCGTTTTTCACAATTCCTGATATTTAATCCTAGTAAACATTCCCTGTCTTACGTCAGTTTGCGACCAAGCTTTAACTTCCTGATTGATGTCTTGAGATGTTGCTTCAATATAACCACCTTATTTTCCCACCTCATGATGCCATCTATTTTGGGAAGTGCACCAGTCCCTCCTGCAGCAAAGCACCCCCACAACATGATGCTGCCACTCCCGTGCTTCACGGTTGGGATGGTGTTCTTCGGCTTGCAAGCCTACCCCCTTTTCCTCCAAACATAACGATGGTCGTTATGGCCAAACAGTTCTATTTTTGTTTCATCAGACCAGAGGACATTTCTCCAAAAAGTACGATCTTTGTCCTCCAAACTAGATAAATCTGTTGAGTTATCTACAAACAGGAGCGCGCAATTTGATAACATGCAGGCAGTTTTGTTGAACGTTACTGAGAGTAACATGGTTCTACTCAAAATTCTGCAGACCAAAGACAATCAAGTAATGAACACAATGACTAAGTTAGATGACAAATCAGCAGAACTCATTGAAGTCACTGACCAAATGAATGATGAGAGAACTCGGGGGATGAAGATGGAAATCTTGATTTCTAAGCAAGCGGAAGAAAACTCCTCACTGAATCTCTCGTTCCGTACTCAAGACCTCTCTACCTCTCACTCAAACCCAGACCCTTTTCTTTTGTGTAACCAGCTGTCATATCTGTTCCGCCCGCTAGGTATGTTTTCCTTTATGACGTAATTTGTAATCAAGGTATGATTCATTCTTTGTATATGTAATTCTGTGTGATTAGTTAGGTATTTAGTAAATAAATAATTAAACCCAATTGCTGATTCAACTTGTTAGCCAGGGTTCGTGAAGATAACTAAGAATTTACAACTTTCAGATGAGACTGAATTAAGGTGACGATTAACATTGACTTCTATTGGTGTAAAATATTACTAGGTCTTTAAGAGTTTATTCGGAAGATAACAGATCTATAAATATTATTTTGTGGTGCCCCGACTCTCTAGTTAATTACATTTACATGATTAGCTCAATCAGGTAATATTAATTACGGAGAAAGGATTGTATAGAATAGCATGTCATATCACTTAATCCGGCATAGCCAAAGACACGACAACAGGACGGGACAAGACAAACAAAAACAGACATCCGACTGCTACGCCATCTTGGAATAATGACGCTGCAGAGCCATGATGTAGTAATCAACTATGCAAAGGGCTTTGGCGGTGTGTCAACGCTGTGGTGACTGTGAAACCGACTTCACACCACCCCCGCATGACGTAGCTCCGCCATTGCCTTTGAACCATCACTACTTCGAAGAGAACGTGTCTTGGCATGCCGATGGCATTTGTGGATGGTTGTTCTTACCCGCCATCTAGACCACTTGCAAGCTGGTGTGGGATTGGTATGGCAGAATGACATTCCATGCAAACCGCTTCAATTTCAGCTAGGCAACAAGACCAGCCAGTTCGCAGAAGTGGCGGGCATGCTTATCACACTGCAAACGGCTGTGAAACACGACTTGTCAGAACTGGTAATCGGCACCGACTCAGACTACGCCAGACTCACCTTCTTATGCCACTTACCGTTTTGGAAAAAAAAGCACATGACTACTTCAAGTGGCAAAGAAGTGAAAAACAAGGAGCACATTCTAGCTTGTGATGACCTCATAACCAAACACGACATACAGGTGTATTGGAAGAAAGTCAAGGGACACTCCAAATCACCTGGTAGTGACAAACTTGGCAACGACCATGCATGGTGAAATATGGTGCAATTCATGACACCCCTTGGGTGTTCGATGCACAAGACTCAATAATCACTGAGGCGGCTATGGTGTCTGCGGTAATGCATAGTCATGTAGCACCGTGGGAAACGTCTTTGCACGAACATAATGTGTTGCTAACTCATTCATTCCTGAATGGTGACCTGGTAGCAATACAACAGCAAGATGAGTCCATCGCCACTTTGATGGCTTTCCTGTCTATATGTAATTCTGTGTGATTAGTGTGATCCTGTCATTCACCCAGTGTCCGAACTATCTTTGGCAGGCTCACACGACTTGCGTTCACTGTACGCAACTAAACAGCACCTCACACTTGTAGATTACCTACTGGTATATGTTTCAGAAACCGATGCCACACGAAGGTGGGTGGTTCCTAAAACACAGAGGGGGTTAATGATACCTCATGCCCACGACGAGCCATGTGGAGGCCATAGGGGGGGTCAAGGCTACATGTGAAACATTGCGACAGGTGGCCCACTGGCCTCACATGGAACAAGACGTGGCACAATACGTGAGGTGTTGTCTAGTTTGCTGCCATTTTCAACACTCCAAGCCACTTCACAGAGCACCCCTGCAACGCAAGGGTGTGTCTTACCCCTGGAGCTCAATCCAGATCGACTGGGTTGGCCCAGTTGCCAGGGCGGCCAGACGCAACAAGTATCTCTTCACAGTGACTTGCGCATTCACAAAGTGGGTGGAGTGTCTGTCCGCAACCAATTGCACAGCGGAAACCACTGCCTTACTTTTGCTCAACCACGTTTTCAGTCGTTTCGGCCTGCCAGGAGAAACGGTGGACAGCAACAGAGGAACTCCCTTTTTGACAGCTGTAATAACCGAACTGTGGCGGCTGCTGGGAGTCAAAGCTAAACTCCACATCGCATACCACCCTCGGAGCTCTGGCAAGGTAGAAAGGAGCAACCAAACAATTGTCAGAATCCTGAGGAAATATGTGGCAGCCAACCACAAAGATTGGGACCTCAAACTCCCACGGGTACTGATGGCGATCAGAGCCACACACAACAGGTCTACGGGAATAACACCCTCCGAGATGATGACAGGCCGGCAAATGACACATCCACTGCATCTCCTGTACCAACCGGGAGAAGTTGTCGCAGCCACCACTCATCAATACATGACATACTTGCGAACCCACCTCCAGACTACCTTTGCGTACGCTCAAGGAAAGATGGAAAGAGGCATAGAAGGTGACAAGACCTATTACGACAAAAAGGCCTCACACCAGGTGTTCGAGGTCAGGGATAAGGTTGGTACTACATATACAACAAACCCGCGGGCGTTGAGACAAAGTTCCTACCCCATTGGACAGGGCCACACGAGATTGTGGTGAAACTCTCACCTGTAGCTTATCAAATCAGAATCAGCAAAGGTCAACAAAATGCCAAGTTAAAGTGGGTCCACAGGAACCAAATCAAGTTGTACACTCCCCACATAGGATAGAAGGGGTGCAAGCCAGCACCGAATAGATAGTATCTCTGACTTGCTAGTTTTCTAAGAAAATTCTTAAGTATCCTCAGCTGATCCCTTCCAGGTGATCAGTACGTTGCACCTAACATATTTTCTTCTCTTCCCAGCTACAAGATATTAAACATTAGTTGTCATTGTTGATATTGTCCTGCGCTGTGCTGTTCAAAATAGGAAAATCAGATACATTTGTTGTGTCAAGACATTTTTGTTTACAAAAGAAAATAACTGAAATAATCAAACAATATCTCCGATTATGTGTTTCTGTAGGATGGAGTTCCTTTGGCTGATCCTGACACTCTGCGCCCTGATCAAAACCAACCCAGCAGATGTAATCACGAGCGGACCCCCTAAGGGAATCGTTCTCCGCTATGATCCAGGACTCCTTATAACTAACTGCATAGTACGCATGCCGAGGGTGTACGTCCGCCTAGATTCAGAGAACGTGTACCGCCAACACATTCCACCTGTGGCGCACTATTTGCCCTTGGTACCACTACTGTCAATGCAGTCAGCCACAGTCAAGATAAATGTTAGGAAGATTACTGAAGAGATGTCACTTATCCAGCAACAGCTGAAACCACAGGCACTCAGGTTGCAACATGTGGGAAAGTCTCTTCAGGACATTATTCTGGTGGTAAACACACGCTACTCTCCTGAACAAAACCCTCCTGTCTGTAGGAAAGCTAGTAGAGGTATTTTGTGAAACACGTGTCATATTGTGTTGGCCCGCTAGAGACCTGTTTCATTGTACTAAGTTCTAATCAGTGGCCTAAACTGTGTGTTTGTGTATCTTATGTTATCATTTAGCTTGTTAGTAAATAAATAATCAACTGGTGTGGTACGGAATAATTTAGTGAGACTTGGGTTTGTGCAGATTCCCAAATTATGCGACGTTCAGGATGAGACTGTAGAGGAAATGAATTAATTAGCAACTGCTGTAAAATCAGTATTCTGATATTCTTTGAGTTCATTTGGGAAATGGAAATTCAATAAAAACAACTTTTCCCATGGTGCCCCAGGTACTGAGTTAATGATTACCTGATTAACTTAATCACGTAATTATAAACAGTTAATCATTCGTTGAGCAACAGTCGTCACATTAATCAATACAACATTACGACAGGCTGTTTTTCATGGTTCGAGCTAGGCCCCTTAATTCCAGTAAACTAAGTGACCTATGACATTCTAGACGATTCTGTGCTTCCAACTTTGTGGCAACAGTTTGGAAAAGGCCCTCTCTTGTTTTAGCATGACAATGCCCATGTGTACAAAGCGAGGTATATACAGAAATGTTCTGTCAAGATAGGTGTGGAAGAACTTGACTGGCTTGCACAGAGCCCTGACCTCAACCCCATCGAACACCTTTGGGATGAATTGGAACGCCGACTGCGAGCCAGGCCTAATCGGCCAACATCAGTGCCCAACCGCACTAATGCTCTTGTGGCTGAATAGAAGCAAGTCCTCGCAGCAATGTTCCAAAATCTAGTGGATAGCCTTCCCAGAAGAGTAGGGGCTGTTATAGCAGTAAAGGGGTGACCAACTCCATATTAATGCCCATAATTTTGGAATGAGAAGGTCGACGAGTGGGTGTCTGCATACCTTTGGCCATGTTGTGTACCACAGCTTTCAACCAATCAGCATTCAGGTCTCGAACGACCCAGTGTTTCTGACGTACAAGACTGACATCATGGCTGCCGCTGCTAAAGATTGACCTGAGGACATTGACCTCCAGCCATTAGTGAAACATGTAGTTTCTAGGCTGACTCATAATCACCCTTTAACAGATGTATCACCCTTTAACATGTTCTAGAACTCTTGATTGTGACCAACATGTCCCTGTAGTGTTGAGCCTCCAGGGAAACTGTCTTTGCCTTTTCTTTATTTGCCTTTTCTTTACTCACAACAGTTCAGTAATTTAATATTTTCCTATGAATCTTTCTGGCTGGTTAGGAGCAGTGTCGATTACATCTTCCTAGAGCCTAGGGGAAGATCATGGTGCTCCGCATGCACCAGGCCACAGGCTCTTAAGACAGTTCAAAAGCTTCCTTTCTGATATTACACGCCAGGAACACATGGTGAGAGGGAAACCACATGTCTTCATCATGGGGTTTGGACTGTTGGGGGTTTCAACAGGGTGATATCAGTTATACCTGACACCATTCACCAATTTGCCTCCTAGATTTTCTGCTACTTGACTTTTCTAAGAACTAATTTGTCTTTCAGGTCTATATCTTTATGGAGGTCACAACTGGATGTGTACACCGCTGCACCTCTGCAGATGGTCTCAGCCACAAGCCTGGGAGACACAAGGCCATCCCACTGGCCTTCACCAGTGTTGCCATTTTCTATGGCTTATGGGCATTTGATGCCTTTGGATGATAGGCCTAGTGGTTGAAAATAAACAAGTACTATTTGATGCTAAATGCCAAAAGTATTGTATTTGCATGAGAGACCTTGCTCAAGTGGGATTACAGTCAACCATTTACCATTTGTCACAAATGGTAATCCAGTCATCACACAAAAGAATGTCACTCGAGGTAAGTTGTTAGTTAGTTATGTACAATCGGCTCAAATGCAACATATCCCCTCAACTACTCTTAAAATGATCATATATAAGCAACAAATGTCCAGATGAACTATAGTTGATTCGTTTTATACAGTAGTGCATCTCCAGATGCTCAAAACTAACAATGCATTCAGATATACAAACAACTCTACACCTAGAAAAGGTGTCACCAGCTTCAATGGATTGATTTCAAGTTGAGTCATTTTTCAATGTAATAGCAGCTATTTAAAATTGTGTATTCACTTTCATTTAATACATTATCAGGCCTTGGAAGTTTCCACTGCTGGATAAGCAGCCATTGTGTGTGTTTCCATCAGACAAGCCTTGATGTTAGCCTTGTGTGACTTTGATCAGTTGACAGGGCTGCCTAGTTGCCCATTGATGTCTGGTTCTGCTTTATGATATACAACAAATCCCATTTAACGGGACAGTCAGTACAAGAGCTGCTTTCATTGCTGTCACTCCAGTGCCATAGAACGTTTTCGGGGGAATCCTGAACAGAACTGTATCAGAACTCTCAAAGTTTGGTCATAAAGAGTCATTGTTGACCCATGTTCTAGAATGGACCAGGAACCACCTCAACATTCTATGGGCCAGCCTGAACAGAGAAACCATATGTTCCATTTCCAAAGTTGCTTTCTAATTGTTACACTAATAATCTTCTCTAAATGAAATAGATTATGAGAGTTTGCTGTGTTTAAAGCTAATCCTGAGATTACACTTGACCAATGTTGGCCTTAGCGTTTACCCGGTGACCTGAACTACAGGGGACAGACATGGACCTGAAGACATTTCAGTGCTACACGGCTGAGGCTCCGGACCTCTTGGAGCAGATAGCTCAGCTCCTCCAGGAATGTCAGGAGAAGGAGATCCTGCTTCCCAAGGGAATCCGGAACCTGTGTGCCTTGTCCTGGGAGGAACTCTCAGACATCCCTGCTGACGCCAAACCCTTCCACCAGACCAGGGTGTCTGGTAGACCCCCGCGGCCCTACCCCAACCAGGTCGCCTTCCCCCCGGACACCAGGCACAGGATGTCCATTGTCACCAGTCAGATCCTGCTGCCCACTGAGTCCTCCCTGTCTGTCCGCCAGCCAACCACTCGCTTCAGCACCTTGAAGTTCAAGAAAAAGTTCCCTGTTGACCGGGACAACAACAGTGATAAACAGATACGTAAGTCACACAAAGCAAAACACTCCCGGTTACAATATATCTCTGTGCACAAATAATGCAAAAATCATGTGGCTTCATCGAGGGAAATGGCAAAGGGGTTGTAAACTATTGGGTTGCGATTGAAAGAATGAATTTATTTTGTTCAAAGTGAAGTATCCTGTTGATGAGTGGTACATTGATCTCTGTCTGTCTGCAGCGACCTGTATTCCTGTGACGTCCACTCTGAGGCTTTGCCTGGAGGAGTGTCTGTCCCATCTCTCCTTCTCTCTCACGTACAAAGGTGACACACTAATGACAGCAGGACAGGACCTAAGGCCATGCCTCTCCTTTAAAATACTGTCAGCAAACCACCCCACACCATCACCATACAGACTTCAAAACAAATTCTACAAAATGCTTAGCAGAACCCGATGAAGACAATTTAGAGTTATGAATGCTACACTATTGTCTGGTGGGAAAACATGCATTTCCACCCAGACTAGGCTGTAGATATGCAGTAGTGTTGCAAGTGTAACCCTCAACCTTTGTCTCTCTCTCTCTGTGTATCTGTCTCTCCATCTCCCTATAGAGGTAAACAATGCCCCCTGTACTCCACGTCTTCACAGCAGGACTCTGGAGGTGTGTTACTGGGCTGTCAACAAGCTCAGACCCATTCTGGATCAGATGTAAGTGGTATAAACCTATGGAGCAGACCTCTTCTCTCAGCACTATAGATCAACCTGTAAAACCGGATACTCCTTCTCCTTCCCCCGTCTACCCTTCTATATCTTAATAACATATATGACTTATATAGACACTTGTGTAGCTGTTGTGTTGATTTGATTATGCTCCTATAGAAAAGAAGAGAATGCCCGGCTGGATCTGAGAGGCCACACACGCCCCATGGTGGCTCAACACTACCAGGACTATAAGGTTCTCCAGCTTCCACAGCCAGTCCCAGCCCATGCAGAGGACTGCCTCTTCCCCTTAATCCCCAACACCAAGTACTTGAGCTATAGCATCTCCCCAAAACTGCACTACGGCCTGCCTGATGGAACCAGCTATCTCTAGTATCCTTGCCTCGCCACTTCTGCTTTCTACCACTGTTGACTTCCATGTTTTCTCTCTCTCTCTCTCTCTCTCTCTCTCTCTCTCTCTCTCTCTCTCTCTCTCTCTCTCTCTCTCTTCACATACTTAATCTATTTTAGCATGGAGCCCTCCTCTCAGTGTTGTCCTGACTGTGTCTCAGCTACCCATCTGGTTCAGTAGCAGTGTGCCAGCTGCCCAGTGCCATGCCCAGAGGGGGCGTTTACACAAACATCTTCTCTGACAGTCCCTATGACATCCTGGTGGCCTCCTTCAAACCCAGTGGCCATGGTGTTGTGTACCACACAGGCAAGCACAGGTATGGTCAGATCCCCAGCTGTTTGAAACCAGAATACACAAACACAGTTGTTCTCAAAGTGTGGTCGGGGCACCCCTGGGGGTTCGCGATGGTGCTGCATAATAAAAAATAATATTACTAACGACAACAGATTCAACACATTTTGGCCAAGGGATCCGTGGAGTAAGTTAAGATGGTATAATGCAATACAATGTAATATTATTAATCTACAATGGATGTTCTTACCCCGGGGCAACATGGACCTGGGAGGCTCACAGGGATATTGGTATCCACAGTACGCCACCAATTCTTCATTTTTTCAACTCAATACTTCTTGTATTTAAAAAAAATGTAAATGCACTGTATTAGCTTTAAATTTGCAACAACAAAAAATCTCTCTGCCACATGACAAAATATGTAGAATTGCAGGAAATTAGCTTGGAAACGGCAACATTTTCTCTCCGATGCCAAGCGACGGGCCTTTAAAATGTTTCTTCCCAGGACCAGAGACTTGGTTTGTCCGGCCATGCACTGCCGAAGTCATAGTACAACTCATTGTATGCAATTTTTTATCTCACTTAAGTAATGTTCTGATTATGAGGGGGTCCCTGATGAATTTGCTTCCACAACAGAGGTCCCAGGCATCAAAAAAGTTGAGATCCTCTGCACTACAGATGTGCAGTAATGGTAGCCATGCAATCAAACTTTAGCAGTAATTTCAAGAGTAAACCGTATGAGAGTCTGTAAAAGAGTCTCTAAACTAAGGGCCGTGTGTTGTGTGATCAGGTCCAGCTGGGTTGCCTTGTTGGTGGGATCCTTGGGAGGTCAGCAGTACACAAGAGAGGGCTGTCTCACCAAGGAGTGGACCTTCAACCCCAGGTCTCAGAATGAAGTTCTGCACAAATACAAGGTGTGTGTGTACGTACGTGTGCGTGTGTGCAGCCCAAACACATCTACTATAGATTTTGTGTGTATTCATCAGGTGAATGAGAACATAACACTGACCTTCAGTAACCACTTGAACATGACCCTGATATTCAGCGTCCTGGCGGAGAATGACATCACCTTGAGTCTGAGGGAGGAGGAGCCGGTAAGAACCCAGAATCTAGGATAGAGCCCCTAAACACAGTCCTACATACTGAATATGGCTTCTACATACTATAGGCACAGAGAGAGAGAGCAAGGAAGGGAGGGATAACAAGAGACAACATGACTGCATTGGGCCTGCTATGATATACTAATGAGCAAAACAATGTGATTGACTGATTAAATTCAGCAGGGCCGTCTCTAGTCTTTTGGGGGCCCCTAAGCGAGATTTGGTTGTGCCCCCGCCCTTTCACCTCGTGGGCAAAGCATTTTAGTTTCCCCCCTCTTGATGGCAGAGCAATGTCGATTTTAAAGTTAGTTTCCTGCAATTCTACACATTTTGTCTTGGGGTGTAGACAGGACCTAAAATTAGCATCCGGGTCATTCCTATTATGCTGTGACTTTTGAACCTCATAACTTTCTGGAAAAAAATGTATACACTACAGTACCAGTCAAAAGTTTGGACACACCTACTCATTCAAGGCTTTTTCTTTATTTGTACTATTTTCTACATTGTATAGTAATAGTGAAGACATCAAAACTATGAAATAACACATATGGAGTCATGTAGTAAGAAATTGTTAAACAAATCAAAATATATTTTTGGGGATTTTAGATTCTTCAAAGTAGCCAACCTTTGCCTTGATGACAGCTTTGCTCTTGGTATTCTCTCATTCCTATAAAAAAGTTTAATGTGTAAGAGATATCTATTTGGTATTTGTTTGATGTGTTTAACTTAGTGTCAGTATGGAAGACTAGACAGCCTTCACTGTAAGCGGTTTATGATCACTATGGAAACAGCACTTTTTTCTGTCTCAGCTGTTGTCTAATGCATCTATTTTTTATTTTTTTATTTTTTTATTTTACTTATTTTTCGTGGTATCCAATTGTTTTAGTAGCTACTATCTTGTCTCATCGCTACAACTCCCGTACGGGCTCGGGAGAGACGAAGGTTGAAAGTCATGCGTCCTCCGATACACAACCCAACCAAGCCGCACTGCTTCTTAACACAGTGCCATCCAACCCGGGAAGCCAGCCACACCAATGTGTCGGAGGAAACACCATGCACCTGGCAACCTTGGTTAGCGCGCACTGCGCCCGGCCCGCCACAGGAGTCACTGGTGCCCGATGAGACAAGGATTTCCCTACCAGCCAAACCCTCCCTAACCCGGATGACGCTAGGCCAATTGTGCGTTGCCCCACGGACCTCCCGGTCGAGGCCGGTTACGACAGAGCCTGTGCGCGAACCCAGAGTCTCTGGCTAATGCATCTATTTTACTTCTCTTCTTCCCTCTATCCCCTCCTCTCACATCCCTCTCACTCTCACTTCCCTCCTTCTCTCCCTTTCCTTCCCTCAATCCCCTCCTCTTTCATCCTTCTTACTCCCCCTCTTATCCCTCCTTCCCTCCCTCTTCTCCTTTCCTCCCACTCCTCCCCATGTATAGCCTGTGAGTAGTGGAAGGGAGGGGCCAGGGGCAGCAGTGGTGGAGTCAGTGGAGGTCCAGGTCTACAGGGTGGAGTTACAGGGGATCAGGAAGAGAGTGAGAGATACAGCGCTGCGCTGGCTCCAACTCTACCTGATGGCCACAGGTATGCCATCACCCCATGGGCTATTCTCCATGATAGATGGCCCTAGAACAACCCTGTTTGTTGTGTGATGTTTATTTCTTGTAAACTAAACTACTAGTCTTCTAGCTATACTCCCTCTGTTCTTCATCCCCCAGGCCTCAGTGATGAACCACTGCTCCCAGACTACAAATCCAGACCACCTAAACGCAAAGAGGCTTGGACCGCAACTCCCAGAGTACCTCTCACCGTTGAGGAGATACCACCTACCTTTGTGCGTCCAGCCCGTCTGAGGAGGAAGGTCCCGAGGCCAGCCACCTGCAGCCTGCCCATGTCCACACCAGCCAACCTGTACAGACCTACCTTACACAGGTGACACCACACACACACACACACACACACACACACACACACACACACACACACACACACACACACACACACACACACACACACACACACACACACACACACACACACACACACACACACACACACACACACACACACACACTAATCTTAGTCTCTCTCTCTCCCACAGGGCAAAGTCAGCAGGCCTGCCATGCGTCTCCTCCCTCTCAGCTCTCTCCCCCAGTGAAACTCCTCCATGCCCTGTGGTTCTCAGACTCCTCCTCCTCCAAGGCTCTCAGATTCCTCCTACTCCACAGGGCTGCCACTGCTCAACCCGCCTTCCCCTCCTGTCTGACCTGGAGCTGGAGCTGTTCCTCCGGGCCCCCTGGGCCCCCCGTGGCCACATCCTGGTGATCTACGTCACTTCCTCCCTCTGCCCCCCACCCAGGGCCCGCAACGTGGAGGTCATACTGCGGAGGGTCCATCACAGGCAGGTCCATGCCTCCGCCAATCCCTGTGCCAAGGTGAGGAGCTGGGGGTGTGGAGGAGGTGTTACTTCTGTCCAAATGATACTCTTACTACCCATATATGGTGCACTGCTTTTTGATCCCAAATAGACGCAGTATTTTAGAAAGTAGTGCACAATATGGGGAATAGGGTGTCTTTAGGGACATACTGTATATAGACTATGTCTGATCATGGCTCAGACCAGAGTTGTAGATTGATCAATGACGACTCAAAACCCGCCAGCCAACAAGGCCTGAAAATGACCCACATTTATTGGAGGGCAGCAAGAGAGGAGTTGCCACATTTATCCAATAGGTGTTTCCATTCATGACGTGCGCACATCCTCTCACTCACGTGACTCAGCTGCCTGCTGCAGTGCTCTCTCAACACACACACCCTTCCACCCAGAAACACACATACACTGCTCCTGCCCTCCTCCTCATCACTCACTCAACAGAGAGAAATGCCATGGCGTCTGTGGTGAAGTTTAGAAGTAGCCCAAAAACCTGAAATCCGCGACCATTACATTTTCACACGCAACATTGTTTTCAAAGTAGCCCAATTTGCAGCAAAACTGGGAACATGGCAACCCTGGCTCAGACATACAGTGGGAGTATGCTAGATGATTTTGCTATTTGTTGAGTGTTAATAATTATTATGTTTATGTCTGTGATAGAGTTCTCAGGACCCGTTCAGGTTGGTCAAATACGACACAGACACGGCCAATCATCTGACCCAGTCATCACTTCCTGTCCTGGTCCAGAGGCACGGCATTGGACCTGGAACACTTCTGGTACACGACATGGGGGCACAGGGAGGAACAGGGGGGTTTGGAAGTAGTTGATTATGGTTGGGACAGCCCAGCTAGCACAGAATGTTCTGAGAACATTATAGCTTGGCGAGAGCATGGATGTCCTATGGTTATTTTGCATTCTCACGACTTTCTGAGAATGGTGCAAGATAGTTGCTTGGCTTTGGAACATTCTCAGCACTTTTAAGGAACTTGACAAAGTAATGTTATTTTCTTGATATTTCATTACTTTAACAGAATGTTTCCTAAAAATTAAAACATGGTTACATTTCATAACATTTTTGGTAATATTCTACACTTGTCATTTAGCAGACGTTCTTATTCAGAGTGACTTAAAGGAGCAATTAGGGTTAAGTGCGTTGCTCAAGGATTTTTGACCTAGTCAGCTCGGGGATTTGAACCAGTGACCTTTCAGTTACTTGCCTAACTCTCTTAACTGCAAGGCTACCTGCCGCCCTAGGAAGGTACTCCAACTGGTTTGATATTACGAATGTTCAGAGAACGTTAAGAAACAAAGTTCCTCTGTGGGAATTTCAGTGCTTCAGCATAATGTTTTCTGCAGGTTTCCTTATGGTTCTATTTAAAGTCATGTTCTCAGAACAGAATGTTCTAAGAGTGTTATTACAAAACATATTCATTCTGCTCTGTGTCAACAAAACTCTCTCTATCCTCTATCTTGTTCAAAAGAACTGAAAGCGCCAACCATCGCAAGGTGACTGGAAATATGGTCAAATACAAACAGTAAGGCAATCAAACGGGCAAAACATCAGAACAGAGACAGTGGAGTCGCAATTCAACAGATCAGACACGAGACTTATGTTGCAGGGTCTACAGACAATCACGGATTACAAAGGGAAAACCAGCCATGTCGCGGACACCGATGTCTTGCTCCCAGACAAGCAAAACCCCTTCTCCGCCCGCTTTGAGGATAACACAGTGCCACTGAGCAAGACATTTAAGCGTGTTAACCCTTGCAAGGCTGCCGGCCCAGACGGCATCCTTAGCCACGTCCTCAGAGCATGCGCAGACCAGCTGGCTGGAGTGTTTACGGACAGATTCAAACTCTCCCTATTCCAGTCTGCTGTTCCCACTTGCTTCAAGATGTCCACCATTGTTCCTGTACCCAAGAAAGCAAAAGTAACTGAACTGAATGACTATCGCCCCGTAGCACTCACTTCTGTCATCATGAAGTCCTTTGCGAGGCTAGTTAAGGATCATATCACCTCTATCTTACCTGACTTCCTAGACCCACTTTAATTTTCTTACCGCCCCAATAGATCCACAGACGATGCAATCGCCGTCGCACTGCACACTGCCCTATCCGTCTGGACTAGAGGAATACCTATGTCAGAATGCTGTTCATTGGCTGTTGCTCAACCTTCAACAAAATAGTACCATCCAAGCTCATAATTAAGCTCGGGGTCCTGGATCTGAACCCCACCCTGTGCAACTGGGTCCTGGACTTCCTGACGGACCGCCAAAAGGTGGTAGGAAACAACACTTTCACTTCGCTGATCCTCAACACAGGGGCCCCACAAGGGTGCATGCTCAGCCCCCCGCTGTACTCCCTGTTCACCCATGACTGCGTGGCCACGCACGCCTCCAACTCAATCATCAAGTTTGCAGACAACACAACAGTAGGCCTGATTGCCAGCAATGACAAAACAGCCTACATGGAGGAGGTGAGGGCCCTCGTGGACTGGTGCCAGGAAAATAACCTCTCCCTCAAAGTCAACAAAATGAAGGAGCTGATCTTTGACTTCAAGAAACATAGAGGGAGCACGCCCCTATCCCCATTGACAGGACCGCAGTGGAGAAGGTGGAAAGCTTCAAGTTCCTCGGCATACACATCACTGACAATCTGAAATGGTCCTCCCACACAGACAGTGTGGTGAAGAAGGTGCAACAGCGCCTCTTCAACCTCAGGAGGCTGAAGAAATTTGTCTTGGCCCATAAGACCATCAGAAACTTTTACAGATGTAGAATTGAGAGCATACTGACGGGCAGTATCACTGCACCGCCCACAACCACAGGGCTCTCCAGAGGGTGGTACGGTCTGTCCTATGCATCACCGGGTGCACAGTCTTGAAGGGAACTCCTTCAAGACTGTTGGAAAAGCATTCCAGGTGAAATTGGTTGAGAGAATACCAAGAGTGTGCTAAGCTGTCATCAAGGCAAAGGGTGGCTACTTTCAAGAATCTCAAATATAAAATATATTTTGATTTGTTTAACACGTTTTTGGTTACTATATGATTCCATATATTTCATGGTTGCGATGTCTTCACTATTATTCTACAATGTAGAAAATAGTCAAAATAAAGAAAGACCCTTGAATGGACTCCCGAGTGGCGCAGCGGTCTAAGGCACTGCATCTCAGTGCTAGAGGCATCACTACAGATCCTGGTTCGATTGCAGGCTGTATCACATCCGGACGGACGTTCTTGGTTGTCCCGTAGGGCGGCGCACAATTGGCCCAGAGTCGTTAGGGTTTGGCCGGGGGAGACTGTCATTGTAAATAATAATTTGTTCTTAATTGACTTGCCTAGTTAAATAAAGGTTAAATAAATAAAAATATTAGTAGCTGTGTCTAAACTTTTTTCTGTACCTAGACATGGAATCACTGGCCACTTTAATATTGGAACACAAGTCACCTTAATAATGTTTACATACTGCTTCACTCATCTCATATGTATATGTATATACTGCATTCTATTCTACTCTATTTTAGTCAATGCCACTCCAACATTGCTCATCCTAATATTTATATATTTCTTAATTCCATTCTTTTACATTTGTGTATTGTTAGATACTACTGCACTGTTGGAGCTAGGAACACAAGCATTTCGCTACACCAGCAATAATATCTGCTAAATACTGTATGTATATGTGACCAATAAAATGTGATTTAATTTGTGTGCAGGTGTGTTGGCCGCACCCACTAATTAGCCGCACCTGATCTTAATGAGGGTTTCCTTTCCCAGGAAAACTTTCAAGGAACCATAGTGAAACATTCTAACAACCTCCCTGCAACCTAAAAAGTAACGTTCACAGAAAAGGGGAAAGTTCTACTTCCATTCTGAGAATGTTTAAAAAACGTTCTGTTTTACCTGTCAGGAAAATTTTGGCTTTGTTCCCAGAACCAATGGGATAACAAAAATGTACGTTTCCACAACTTCCAAGGAACCACATGTGCTAGCTGGGAGATCACTGTCCTACAGAAGGCGGGGGTGCTACTGTATAGTTGTCTGTTAAAACTATTAACTTCCTCTCCTTGTCTCCTTTCCTCCATTTATCACTGATCTGGCATCATTTGAAAAGTTGAGGCAATATGGTGGAAACTTACCCAGTTCTCTCATGAAGGAAAGGAGAAAAGGAAACGGAGCCCATGTTATAGTATTGAGAGACATCCTGTATGGAGGGGCAAGGCGCTTCCTGGTTTGGTGGAGGGAAGGCCCCCATGTGACCTTGACTGCCCCCCCCCCCCCCCCCCCCCCTCTCTTTGTTTCCATTTGCCTCTGGTGAGAACAGCCCAACAGACTGGGAAACAATCACTCAGATAGTCACAGCTCTTCTGTCACCATCTGTGTATGTTTGTTGTGTGTGCATGTTTGTTGTGTGTGTGTGTGTGTGTGTGTTTACTCCCATTTATGAAGATGCATTTATGTGTTGCTACCAGGGCACATTTTGGAGGGAGGGAGAGAAGAAGAACCTAATATGTTTCTAAACATTAATGTGGATGCTACCGTGATTATGGATAATCCTGAATGAATCGTGAATAATGAGAGAGAAAGTTACAGAGGATCAAATATCATACCCCCAAGACATGCTAACCTCCCCTTTTATTGGTAATGGTGAGAGCTTAGCACAGTGTTTCCCAAACTCGGTCCCCGGGACCCCAAGGGAGGCCCTAACACTACGCTGATTCCAATGATCAAAGCTTGAGGATTATTTTATTATTTTAATAAGCTTTGTAGTGCTCTGGTAATAAATAAAATGTGCAACCCTTGGGGTGCTGAGGACTAAGTTTGGGAAACGCTGAATTAGCATGTCTTGGGTGTATGATCTTTGACCCTCTGTAAATTTCTCACTCATCATTATTCACAATTCCTTCTTGATTCCTTACATTTTTTTGGAGCATACAACAGCTCAGCATACAAATTATTTTATACAGTCGTTATTGCTAGTTTTATTTTAGTATTTAGACCATTTAAAAAAAAAAAGCACACAAAACTTGAAAAAGGTATACATGCACATGAGTAAAATCATTGAGGATATCACACAATAAAGTCTGAAACTTATTTCAATTGTGGTCCTCTTGAAACAAGATGGCCAGGCACGATCGAACACAGTGCTCATATCTTTATCAACAGTGTCAATAATTTCAGACCCCACTATACATGCATATACACTGTGTATAAAACATTAAGAACACCTACTCTTTCCATGTCATAGATTGACCAGGTGAATCCAGGTTAAATCTATGATCCCTTATTGATGTTGCTTATTATTGATGTTATTTTATTGCCCTGTTGTCATTGCTTTATTTTATATGTTATTCATATGTTATTGTGCAGCTAGATAGAGACACTGTAAAATGACTTTCTGTGTCACGTTCGCCATAAGGATGAGACCAAGGTGCAGCGTGGTAGACGTACATTACTTTTAATGAATGAACATCGACCAAAAGAAACGTGAAGCTATACAACTAGTTCTGACAGGCAACTAAACATAGACAAGATCCCACGAAACACAAAGGGGAAACGGCTGCCTAAATATGATCCCCAATCAGAGACAACGATAAACAGTTGTCTCTGATTGGGAACCATATCAGTCCAACATAGACATAGAAAAACCCCTAGACATACAAAAACTAGAGTATCCATCCTAGTCACACCCTGACCTAACGAAAATATATAGAAAAACGGAGATATCTAAGGTCAGGGCGTGACACTGTGCTAGATGACCACGAAATTTGATTTTGTATTTTGCCCTAAAGTTGAGGTTTCTAACCAAAACCATATACAAATTTGCAATTTTCTTCAATTTATACCAACCTGACACCCTTTATTGTTTTCTAATCTTGTGTGTGCAACTGGTCACGTGTGTCCACAGATGTATGCTGGGGGAAAGTTGATTTTCGGAGGCAGTGCTCTGAATGGCTATGGCTTCAGCAAGACCAACCTCCTGAAGCAGATTGCCAAAACCCAGAGTGACTATGCCAAGGGCAACGTCCTACCTCATGATTACAAACTGGGGTGAGTCTGGCACAGAACCACATAGGACCATCACCTCGCTCACTGACTACTCAAACAGGTCGACCCAAAATCTACCTGTGCGTTAACATGATCAGTGGGGTCATCTAGACCAGAGGTTTTGTAAACTTTTCATGCCCAGGGACCCTCGTCCAGGCAAACCGGCTACCCAGGGACTCCATAGTATATGAGCAAAGAAAATGAACCATGTCTTGTCTTATCATCAGGTGAATGATAATGTCAAGTAGAATTAATCAACATTTTAAAATGAATATATTTGATAGACAGTTTCATTATTTTGACCTCACAGTTCATTGGAACAGGAAGTGTAAACTCTAACATAGCCTATTGTAACTTGGCGGCGAAGAGAACATTTTGCTGTTGTAAAGCTATTTCTCTGCAATTCTACACATTTTTACATTGAACTGAGAGAACAACATTTTCATTTCGGAAGCAAATTTCCAGCAATTCTACACAGTTTGGTATTGAGCTGAGACAATTTTACAGTTTTAAAGCACATTTCCTGCAATTCAATGCATTTTGCCATGGCTAATGTTGTGCTCCTCTGCTCAAACATTATAACAAAATCATTTTCGATTCTCCCCGACTGTCTAGGTTTTATTTGATTGTTAGTTCTCAAATATGGTATTATTTAAAAATATATACACTACCATTCAAAAGTTTGGGGTCACTTAGAAATGTCCTTGTTTTTGAAAGAAAATCAAAGTGTGTGTTGTTCTGTGAAGGAAGTAATACTAGTATTACTAGTCTAAAGAAGTCTAAGTCTCAACTAGTCTAAAGAAGGCCAGTTTTATTGCTTCTTTAATCAGCACAACAGTTTTCAGCTGTGCTAACACAATTGCAAAAGGTTTTTCTAATGATCAATTAGCCTTTTAAAATGAGAGACTTGGATTAGCTAACACAACGTGCCATTGGAACACAGGAGTGATGGTTGCTGATAATGGGCCTCTGTATGCCTACTCTATGTAGATATTCAATTTTTCAAAAATCAGCCATTTCCATCTATAATGGTCACTTACAACATTAAAAATGTCCACACTGCATTTCTGATCAATTTCATGTTATTTTAATGGACAGAAAATGTGATTTTCTTTCAAAAACAAGGACATTTCTAAGTGACCCCAAACTTTTGAATGGTAGTGTATATAGTTCAATATCTTTTCAGCATGCTTTCTGGTTTTAAAGATGTTCTCTGGTACTTTTGTATATTTTTTGGCCAATAGTTCTGAGAGTAGCACTCACGAGTCAAAAGCGGTCCCGAAAAATGTGTGTTACTTCACAAAGGTGCAGATATGTGCACCACGTCATTGCTCTCTCTCGATCTACCATGTGTGCGTCTTGCTAGCTGTCACTCAAATACAGAGAGGCTGAAGCTCATTGGCTAGAATTTGAATTGCTAGGGGCCAGGCCCACGTGGGGGTAAATGTAGGGAAAATGCCGCCGCACAGCTTCCAGAAAACAGTCGCTTTCAAACTAGGGATTTCGTGGCTAATTGAGGTAAAACAGTAATTCTACTCATAGATTATGCATGTATGAACTACGCACATCCAGCCCAAAGCGGGAGGTTTAAACAATATTTACTAGTCACCAAAGTACCGGCCGGCGTAATAATTTTCTATACAGACAAAACCCTGTAATTGTCTCCAATGACTGTAATTTACTCCATATTAAAGGCATAGTTCAATATTTCGGCATTGAAGCCTTTAATCTACAGTGCATTTGGAAAGTACTCAGACCTCTTGACTTTTTCCACATTTTATTATGTTACAGCCTTTTCCCCTCATTAATCTACACACAATACCCCATAATGACAAAGCAAAAACAGGTTGTAAGAAATCTTTGCAAATGTAAAAATAAATAAATCATGAGATATCATACAGTTCCAGTCAAAAGTTTGGACACACTTATTCATCCCAGGGTTTTTCTTTATTTTTACTATTTTCTACATTGTATAATAATATTGAAGACATGAAAACAATTAAATAACACATATGGAATCATGTAGCAACCAAAAATTATTTTTTAATTTTGTTTGTTAATTTGTGGAATTTGGAAAGGGCTCTGCCCCACCTGCTCTGCCCCACCTGCCCTGAATGACGGGTCGCCACTGAAGTCCAGTGAGTGTACATTGAGCCTATGCAAAAAAAAAAAAAAAAAATATTCAGGGGGTCAATGAAAATAGTGTGGGTGGCCATTTGATTAATTGTTCAGCACTCGTATGGCTTAGGGGGTAGAAGCTGTTAACGAGCTATTCGGTCCAAGACTTGGCGCTCCGGTACCACTTCCCGTGGGGTAGCGGAGACAACAGTCTATGACTTGGGTGGCTGGAGTATTTGACCATTTTTTGGGCCATCCTCTGACATTGCCTGGTATAGAGGTTCTGGATGGCAGAAAGCTCAGCCCCAGTGATGTACTGGGCCATATGCACTACCATCTTTCTGTAGCTATACCAAGCAGTGACGCAACCAGTCAGGATGCTCTCGATGGTGCAGCTGTACAACTTTTTGAGGATCTGAGGACCCATGCCAAATCTTTTCAGCCTCCCGAGGGGGCATAGGTGTTGTCGTGAAGACTGTCTTGTTGTGTTTGGACCATAATAGGTCCTTAGTGATGTGGACACCAAGGAACCTGAAGCTCTTGAACCGCTCCACTACAGCCCTGTCAATGTGAATGGGGGCGTGCTTGGCCCTCCTTTCCCTGTAGTCCAAGATCGGCTCCTTTGTCTTGCTTATGTTGATGGAGAGGTTGTTGTCCTGGCACCACACTGCCAGGCCTCTGACCTCCTCCCTATAGGCCAGGATTCCCCAACTGGCAGCTTGCGGGTGGTTTTATTTATTTATTATTTATTGTTGGACATAAAAGACTAAAAAACACCAGGAAATCAGCTCCAAGTGATTTTAATTTAAGAAATTGTAACCAATTATTCCCACGCATAATAGAGAGACACAATGCGATCGTATACAAATGTAAGTAAGGTTTGAAATTATTATGTTTTAGACAAACATTATATCTGTTTGGTCTTCTTGCGGTCAATATGCAGTCTACAAATTATTTTACTTATTTTCCAGCCCCCTGACCGTCCGCTCAAGAACAAATTATCCTGAGGCTGAATCTAGTTGCTTGCTATAGGCTGTCTCATTGTTGTCGGTGATCAGGTATACCACTCTCATATCGTCGCCAAACTTAATGATGGTGTTGGAGTCGTGCGTGGCCACGTAGTCATGGGTGAATAGAGAGTACAGAGGGGGGTCCCCGTGTTGAGGGTCAGTGTGGCAGATGTGGTGTTGCCTACCCTCACCATCTGGGGGCAGCCCATCAGGAAGTCTAGAATCCAGTTGCAGAGGGAGATGTTCAGTCCCAGGGTCCTTAGCTTAGTAATGAACTTTGAGGGCATTATAGTGTTGAACACTGATCTGTAGTCAATGAACAGCATTCTCACATAGATGTTCCTTTTGTCCAGGTGGGAAAGGGGAGTGTGGAATGCAATAGAGATTGTGTCATCTGTGGATCTGTTGGGGCAGTATGCAAATTGGAGTGGGTCCAGGGTTTCTGGGATGATGGTGTTGATGTGAGCCATGACCAGCCTTTCAAAGTATTTCATGGCTACAGATGTGTGTGAGAATTATCATGTTTTTGTTCAGTCAGTGGGAGAATGATCATGTTTTGCGATCAAATCAAATCATTACATTCACACAGGCCAATGAACATGTGTTAACTCGTTCCAGCTCTTAAAGTAAAGGCATTGACAGGTGTGTAAAATATTGTATGTATTGGCATCAGAGAGAGAAAGAGAGTGTCTGTGTAGATGTATGAGTGTTTATATGGATTGTGCAGTGTCAGATCAATGCTGTGATGGATGAAATTAAAAGTGAGAGCCTCTGCTTGGCCTGGAGAGCCAGCAGGCCTGTGGCCAATCACTTCAAGTGGACTGTAGTGTTAGTTTGTCACTTAGCTCTCCTTGATAGATCCCAAGGCTGGGAGGCCAAGTGTCCCCCTCAAACTGAGCCAGCAGGACGCAGTAAAGGGGATAGGCAAATGGAAGACAGACCCCTCAGATCCCGATCCTCCTGCTCCCACTACAAGGAGAACCGGTTCCCTGATAAGCTTCAATCCAGGTAAACATGCACACACACACAAATTGTGAGACTTGTTTCAGCTGTCCAAAAGTATTTTTATGTTTGTGGAAAAAGTTTAAATTAAAGCTAGTGTATTGTAGACACACACACACTCCTTTCCCCCTAAGGTCTCTAGGGGGCACGGCCCTGGACTTTGTGGTGTCCAGCATGTCAGACAGGGTGTGCATCCTGGCCATGCAGAGCAAGAGGCTGAGCATAGGCAGACCTGCCACCACAGCCTGATGCAGTGCCACTGACACCAGAGGGATGATATTTGTTACTCCTCCCTCCTTTGTCATCTTCTCCTGACTCAGAAAATTTTTCATCAGGATGGTGGGGGGGGGTGTCTCAGTGACTGATCTGCACTCTTCACACAGTAACTGCCTATGATGACAAGGGAATGTAAAGGGGTTTAATTTGATTCTGACATTGTTAGGAAAAAATGAGACAAGTTTATTTTTGTAATAGAAAATTGATTACTTTTCAAAGTGTCAAAGTTCAAATTGTCAATACAAAATAAAGCACATTCTTCTCATTTCTTGTTTTGACATCAGTGTAACTACCCACTATGCAGGCTCGCGTGCGTGTACGTACACTTGAAGTCGGAAGTTTACATACACCTTAGTCAAATACATTTAAGCTCAGTTTTTCACAAATCCTGACATTTAATCCTAGTAAAAATTCCCTGTCTCAGGTCAGTTAGGATCACCACTTTATTTTAAGAATGTGAAATGTCAGAATAATAGTAGAGATAATGATTTATTTCAGCTTTTATTTATTTCATCACATTTCCAGTGGTTTAAGTTTACATACACTCAATTAGTATTTGGTAGCATTGCCTTTAAATTGTTTAACTTGGGTCAAACGTTTCGGTAGCCTTCCACAAGCTTCCCACAATAAGTTGGGTGAATTTTGGCCCATTCCTCCTGACAGAGTTGGTGTAACTGAGTCAGGTTTGTAGGCCTCCTTGCTCGCACACACTTTTTCAGTTCTGCCCACAAATTTTCTAGAGGATTGAGGTCAGGACTTTGTGATGGCCACTCAAATACCTTGACTTTGTTGTCCTTAAGCCATTTTGCAACAACTTTGGAAGTATGCTTGGGTCATTAACGACATAACGATGGTCATTATGGCCAAACAGTTCTATTTTTGTTTCATCAGACCAGAGGACATTTCTCCAAAAAGTACGATCTTTGTCCCCATGTGCAGTTGCACTGTACTCTGGCTTTTTATGGCGGTTTTGGAGCAGTGGCTTCTTCCTTTCTGAGCGGCCTTTCAGGTTATGATGATATAGGACTCGTTTTTACTGTGGATATAGATACTTTTGTACCTGTTTCCTCCAGCATCTTCACAGGGTCCTTTGCTGTTGTCCTGGGATTGATTTGCACTTTTCGCACCAAAGTACGTTCATCTCTAGGAGACAGAACGCGTCTCCTTCCTGCGCGGTATGACGGCTGCGTGGTCCCATGGTGTTTATACTTGCGTACTACTGTTTGTACAGATGAACGTGGTACCTTCAGGCATTTAGAACTTGAATCCCAAGGATGAACCAGACTTGTGAAGGTCTTGGCTGATTTCTTTTGATTTTCCCATGATGTCAAGCAAAGAGGAACTGTGTTTGAAGGTAGGCCTTGAAATACATACACAGGTACACCTCCAATTGACTCAAATTATGTCAATTAGCCTATCAGAAGCTTCTAAATCCATTACATAATTTTCTGGAATTTTCCAAGCTGTTTAAATGCACAGTCAACTTCTGACCCACTGGAATTGTAAAACAGTGAATTATAAGTGAAATAATTTGTCTGTTAACAATTGTTGGAAAAATTACTTGTGTCATGCACAAAGTAGATGTCCTAACTGACTTGCCAAAATTATAGTTTGTTAACAAGAAATTTGTGGAGTGGTTGAAAAACAAGTTTAAATGACTCCAACCTAAGTGCATGTAAACGTCCGACTTTAACTGTATTTTCTGTGTGATTTAAATATTGACTGGCTATTGTCAAGCTGCCCACTCAGGAAAAACTTCAAACTGTAACCAGTGCCTGCAACCTGGATCAGGTTGTCAGTCAACCTACCAGGGTAGTTAGAAACACAGTAATGAAATCATCAACATGAATTGATCACATCTTTACTAATGCTGCAGATATTTGCTTTAAAGCCGTATCCAAATCCATAGGATGTAGTGATCACAATATAATAGCCATATCTAGGAAAACCAAAGTCCTAAAGCCTGGGCCTAATATAGTGTATAAGAGGTCATACAATACGTTTTGTAGTGATTCATATGTTGATGATGTAAAGAATATTTGCTGGTCTGTGGTGTGTAATGAGGAGCAACCAGACACTGCAATTGACACATTTATGAAACTACTTATTCCAGTTACTAATAAGCACACACCCATTAAGAAAATGATTGTAAAAACTGTTAAATCCCCTTGGATTGATGAGGAATTTAAAAATTGCATGGTGGAGAGGGATGAAGCAAAAGGTATGGCAATTAAGTCTGGCAGCCCAACTGATTGGCAAACGTACTGAAAATTAAGAAATCATGTGACTAAACTAAATAAAAATCAAAGTAAACTACACTATGAAACAAAGATAAATTATATAAAGAATGATAGTAAAAAGCTTTGGGGCACCTTAAATGAAATTTTTGGGGAAAAAGACAAATCGACTCCTTCATTCATTGAATTAGATGGCTCATTCATCACAAGCCCACTGATATTGCAAACTACTTTAATTACTTTTTCATTGGCACAATAAGCAAACTTAGAGATGACATGCCAGCAACAAACGCTGACACTACACATCCAAATATTTCGGACCAAATGATGAAAGACAAGAATTGTACTTTTGAACTTCGTAAAGTCAGTGTGGAAGAGGTGAAAAAATTATTGTTGTCTATCAACAATGACAAGCCACTGGGGTCTGACAATCTGGATGGTAAATTACTGCGGATAATAGCAGACGATATTGCCACTCCTATTTGCCACATCTTCAATTTAAGCCTACTGAATGCGGGTGACTCAACACTATACACGTCAGCTACTACAGCGACTGAAATGACTGCAACACTCACCAAAGAGCTGCAGTTAGTTTCAGAGTGGGTGGCAAGGAATAAGTTAGCCCTAAATATTTATAAAACTAAAAGCATTGTATTTGGAACAGAACACTCACTAAACCCTAAACTTCAACTAAATCTTGTAATAAATAATGTGAAAATTGATGTGGAAGTTGAGATGACTAAACTGCTTGGAGTAACCCAAGATTGTAAACTGCCATGCTCAACACATGCTGATGCAGTAGTAGCTAAGATGGGGAGAAGTCTGTCTATAATAATGCGATGCTCTGCCTTCTTAACAACACTATCGACAAGACACGTCCTACAGGTCCTAGTTTTGTCACACCTTGACTACTGTTCAGTCGTGTGGTCAGGTGCCACAAAAAATACTTAGGAAAATTGCAATTGGCTCAGAACAGGGCAGCACGGCTGGCCCTTGGTTGTACACAGAGAGCTAATTTTAATAATATGCATGTCAATCTCTCCTGGCTGAAAGTGGAGGAGAGATTGACTTCATCACTACTTTTATTTAAGAGAGGTATTGATTGACGTGTTGAATGCACCGAGCTGTCTGTCTAAACTACTGGCACACAGCTTGGACACCCATGCATACCCCACAAGACATGCCATAAGAGGTCTCTTCACAGTCCCCAAGTCCAGAACAGACTATGGGAGGCACACAGTACTACATAGAGCCACGACTACATGGAACTCTATTCCACATCAAGTAATTGACGCAAGCAGTAAAATTAGATTTAAAAAAAAAACATTGGCACAGACACATGCATACACACACACACGATATACACACTATACATACGCATGGATTTAGTACTGTAGATATGTGGTAGTGGTGGAGTAGGGGCCTGAGGGCACGCAGTGTGTTGTGAATGTATTGTAATGTTTTAACATTTTATAAACTGCCTTCATTTTGCTGGACCCTAGGAAGAGTAGCTGCTGCGTTGCTATTTACAACTGCGACCTGGCCAAGATAAAGTAAAGCAGTGCAACACAAGCAACAACACGGAATTAAACAAGGAATAAACAAACATACAGTCAATAACACAATAGAAACAAATATATATACAGTGTGTGCAAATGAAGTAAGATTAGGGAAGTAGGGCAATAAATAGGCCGTAGTGGCGAAATAATTACAATTTGGCAAATAAACACTGGAGTGATAGATGTGCACAGATTAATGTGCAAATAGAGATACTGGGGTGCAAAAGAGCAAAATAAATAATGAAATAACAATATGGGGATGAGGTAATTGGATGGGCTATTTACAGATGGGCTATGTACAGGTGCAATGATTTGTAAGCTTCTCTGATAGCTGATGCTTAAAGTTAGTGAGGGAGACATGAGTCTCCAGCTTCAGTGATTTTTGTAATTCGTTCCAGTCATTGGCAGCAGAGAACTGGAAGGAGAGGCGGCCAAAGGAGGAATTGGCTTTGGGGGTGACCAGTGAAATATACCTGCTGGAGTGTGTGCTACGGGTGGGTGCTGCTATGGTGACCAGTGAGCTGAGATAAGGCGGGGCTTTACCAAGCAAACACTTATAGATGACCTGGAGCCAGTGGGTTTGGCAACGAATATGAAGCGAGGGCCAGCCAACAAGAGCATACAGGTCGCAGTGCTGGGTAGTATATGCGCTTTGGTGACAAAACGGATGGCGCTGTGATAGATAGACTGCATCCAATTTGCTGAGTAGAGTGTTGGAGGCTATTTTGTCAAGGATCGGTAGGATAGTCAGTTTTACGAGGGTGTGTTTGGCAGCATGAGTGAAGGATGCTTTGTTGCAAAATAGGAAGCCAATTCTAGATTTAATTTTGGAATGGAGATGCTTAATATGAGTCTGTAAGGAGAGTTTACAGTCTAACCAGACACCTAGGTATTTGTAGTTGTCAACATATTCTCAGAACCGTCCAGAGTAGTGATGCTGGACGGGCGGGCAGTGATCGGTTGAAGAGCATGCATTTAGTTTTACTTGCATTTAAGAGCAGTTGGAGGAAATGGAAGGAGAGTTGTATGGAGTTGAAGCTCATCTGGAGGTTAGTTAACACAGTGTCCATAGAAGGGCCAGAATGGTATCATCTGCAGTAGATCAGAGAATCACCAGCCGCAAGAGCGACATCATTGATGTATACAAAGAAGAGAGTTGGCCCAATAATTTGTTTACTTTTTTTATACCTTTATTTAACTAGGCAAGTCAGTTAAGAACAAATTCTTATTTTCAATGACAGCCCAGGAACAGTGGGTCAACTGCCTGTTCAGGGATAGAAACGACAGTACCTTGTTAGCTCAGGGGTTTGAACTTGCAACCTTCCGGTTACTAGTCCAACACTCTAACCACTAGGCTACCCTGCAACCCCAATTTAACCCTGTGGTACCCCCATAGAGAATGCCAGAGGTCTGGACAACAGGCCCTCTGATTTGACACACTGAACTCTATCTGAGAAGTAGTTGGTGAACCAGGCGAGGCAGTCATTTGAGAAACCAAGGCTGCTGAGTCTGCTGATAAGAATGCAGTGATTAACAGAGTCGAAAGACTTGGCCAGGTCCATGAAGACAGCTGCACAGTATTGTCTTTTGTCGATGGCGGTTATGATATCGTTTAGGACCTTGAGCGTGGCTGAGGTGCACCCTTGACCAGCTCGGAAACCAGATTGCATAGCGGAGAGTTTCTTGCCTCTACACCTGCATTGCTTGCTGTTTGGGGTTTTAGGCTGGGATTCTGTACAGCACTTTGAGATATCAGCTGATGTAAGAAGGGCTTTATAAATACATTTGATTTGAGAAGGTGCGGTGGGATTCAAAATGGTCGTTGATCTGTTAGTTAACTTGGCTTTCTAAGACTTTAGAAAGGCAGGGTAGTATAGATATAGGTCTGTAGCAGTTTGGGTCAAGAGTGTCCCCCCCTTTGAAGAGGGGGATGACTGTGGCAGCTTTCCAATCTTTGGGGATCTCAGACGATACGAAAGAGAGGTTAAAAAGGCTAGTAAAAGGGGTTGCAACAATTTTAGAAAGAGAGGGTCCAAATTGTCTAGCCCAGCTGATTTGTTGGGGTCCAGATTTTGCAGCTCTTTCAGAACATCAGCTATCTGGATTTGGGTGAAGGAGAAATGGGGAGGCTTGGGCAAGTTGCTGTGGGGGGTGCAGAGCTGTTGACCAAGGTAGGGGTAGCCAGTTGGAAAGCATGGCCAGCCGTAGAAAAATGCTTATTGAAATTCTCCATTATTGTAGATTTATCAACCCAATAATGACCATGTTGTTGTGAGCAGCGGCCATCTATCTCCATAAAACTGTTGCATGTACGTGCGTGTGTACATGCGTGCGTTCCTGCACGCGCATCTGTGTGTTTGTGTTGTGTGTGTGGGATGCTGAGAAGCGCGGTAGACAGTTATCATGCTGAAGTGATGGATGTCTAATCCAGGCGATAAGCAGAACGGCAGTAACCCAATAAGGACTATACAGCCCAGCCATTAAGTACAGCAGAGCGGCCAAACGCAGTGGACAGATGGGATTGATCCTGGCATAGTCATGTAGTGAGTTCTCCACCCCTGACAGTGTAATTAATACAAATGATTTATGTCCAACAGAGTCCACCATGGGGTTAGGACCACCGGTAGGTAGCCTATAGGCCTACAGTACTTGTTTTCCCAAGATATTCAAACTGACTTTTAAATACGTTCATTGTCTTCCATCACTGGCTTTATCACAGGATTCCGTGATAGTACATGTTTTCCGACCCCTATACTCATTCATTATCTGCATTACTTGACCATGGACGGCACCTAACCTCGTATAAGGAAAATACTATTTCCATTTCAACTGCCTGCCATTAAATGTGTTTAATCTGTTTTGGGTTGCTTCTGTCAGTGACATTCACATTGGATTGGCAATGAAAGGGAGAGAGAGAGAGAGAAGAGCAGCAGGGAGTCCCAGTCCATCTTGGTTGAATTGTTCATTATCATACTATATTGGGTTGTTTGTTTCTAGAAGACAACATTCATCTCCTCCTGAACGACACATTGAGGTGCAAGCCGCTGTAAAACTGTTCTCGGACTTCACAGTCAATACCGTATTGGGGCCTGCAGGAAGCATTTCACCACTGCCACGTAGTGGCAAATGCCAGATGGGCTGGACCACTTTTTAAGTAGGGTGGGCTGGTCTAAATGTTTTATATTTTTTTATATATAAAAGTAAAACAATGAAAACGGTGACATGGCCAGCTGCCATGGGCCTGTTAAGATTATTATTATTATTTTTAGCACAATTTCTTTGTTATACTAATCTATAACGAGCCTTTGGGGGATCGATGGGCCCGGTTTTCTTATAGGCTGAGCTGAGGTCACACAAACACATTCAATGTCAAACTCGACATCAGCAAAGAGACCTTCTCCAACTCTGTCATCAGTTAGACAGCCAAGATCCTGGATCGTAAAAAAGTAGAAGAGCACATTGTACATTGTCACCTCACTCAAAATATATATTTTTGGCTTAAACCATGATTTGCTTTAATCCCTGCCTATAGGTCTCTGGGTAGTAGTCTCTGGGTAGTATCTCTGCGTAGTAGTCTCTGGGTAGTAGTTTCTGGGTAGTAGTCTCTGGATAGTAGCCTCTGGGTAGTAGCCTCTGGGTAGTAGCCTCTGGGTTGTAGTCTCTGGGTTGTAGTCTCTGGGTTGTAGTCTGGGTAGTAGTCTAAGGGTAGTAGTCTCTAGGTAGTAGTCTCTGGGTAGTAGTCTATGGGTTGTAGTCTCTGGGTAGTATTCTCTGGGTAGTAGTCTCTGGGTTGTAGTCTCTGGGTAGTAGTCTGGGTAGTAGTCTCTGGGTAGTAGTCTCTAGGTAGTAGTCTCTAGGTAGTAGTCTCTAGGTAGTAGTCTCCAGGTAGTAGTCTCTGGGTACTAGTCTCTGGGTTGTAGTCTCTAGGTTGTAGTCTCTAGGTTGCAGTCTCTGGGTAGTAGTCTCCGGGTAGTAGTCTCTGGGTAGTAGTCTCTGGGTTGTAGTCTCTGGGTTGTAGTCTCTGGGTAGTAGTCTCCAGGTAGTAGTCTCCGGGTAGTAGTCTCTGGGTAGTAGTCTCCGGGTAGTAGTCTCTGGGTTGTAGTCTCTGGGTTGTAGTCTCTAGGTAGTGGTCTCTGGGTACTAGTCTCCGGGTAGTAGTCTCCGGGTAGTAGTCTCCGGGTAGTAGTCTCCAGGTAGTAGTCTCCGGGTAGTAGTCTCTGGGTAGTAGTCTCCAGGTAGTAGTCTCCGGGTAGTAGCCTCTGGGTAGTAGTCTCTGGGTTGTAGTCTCTAGGTAGTAGTCTCTGGGTAGTGGTCTCTGGGTAGTAGTCTCTGGGTTGTAGTCTCTAGGTAGTGGTCTCTGGGTAGTAGTCTCTGGGTAGTAGTCTCTGGGTAGTAGTCTCTGGGTTGTAGTCTCTAGGTAGTGGTCTCTGGGTAGTAGTCTCTGGGTTGTAGTCTCCGGGTAGTAGCCTCTGGGTAGTAGTCTCTGGGTTGTAGTCTCTAGGTAGTAGTCTCTGGGTTATAGTCTCTGGGTTGTAGTCTCTAGGTAGTGGTCTCTAGGTAGTGGTCTCTGGGTAGTATTCTCTGGGTAGTCGTCTCTAGGTAGTGGTCTCTGGGTTGTAGTCTCTGGGTAGTTCTCTGGGTAGTGGCCTACAACTGCAATGTTTTTTTTTACTGTTGGATGAATACATGGCAACTAGCAGCAGCGATGTGTATTCACGGATGCCAAAGGAAGCCAGACATTCCCAAATATTTGACCAATAAAAAAATATATATTATGCAATAATTTATCTTTCATCTCTTTGTGTTTTCATAATTTTCCTTCAATTCGCAACTGGCTGAATCTCACCGGAGAAATCATCCGAGCAAGGGATGCTGTCTGGGCCAAAAGAGTATAACATGTTGCCACCATAGCATTTGATTGATTGATGCCAAGAAGCATTTGGCCTCCCTTGATAAAAAAATATATAAAATAATTACCCCCCCAGTATCGGAATGCCGTAATAAAGCCATGCAGGCTGGGGGCTCCCGTCCATCTGCCTGAGGGGATCAACAGGAGAGAGTGCCACTGTCTGGCATCTATATCATCATCACAATTTCTCCATTAGACTAAACTCATCTTTTATCTTCAGTTGCACTAAACCTACGTTAAACACAAACTCAGTCATTTGATTCATTTCATTGGTGCAAATGAACCTTCATCTATCTTTCACTATTCCTCCTAAGGGCTTTTCACCATACTGAGCCGAGCCAAGCCAAACCAAGCTGTACTGAGCTGGCCTGGTTACGCATCTACCATATTTGCTGAAACCATGCTGAAAAGGACAATTGTGTGAGAAGAAAATATCCAAGCCAGCAAAGTTTGGAGAGTAATATACCTTCCATAGTAGCCTAGCAGTGTTGCTGTTGTGTTCAGAGTGCCATAAACATTCTATAACATGAAAGAGCCCAAAACCTCATAAGTAGCTATAACTTTCTTTTATCACCCTTTAAAGTTGTTGCTGCAAGGCCTAATCCCTCGTCATCTCAACACAGCTCATGTCTACTTGTCATGGCCTCTGTGTTTGGAAGCATCATGAGCTAATAGGATAAGATACAGCCAAGGTCTCTGCCCCCCAGAAACACGAATGGACAGAGAAAGAGAGAGAGCACCGCCAGTGACTCTTCTTCCTCCCTCCAGCCCCCCTTCTCTTTTTTTATTTTTTATTTTACACCGGCGGAATTTAGGATTCCATTACGAGCCTGCGTGCAGTACCTACAACGATCAGCACTCTGCTAATCTCTTTATCTGCAGATATGCCCGGGAGACAAACAGCCTATCGAATTCCCATTTCAGCTGAACACACAAGTACACAAACTCTTTCTGCAATTTGATACATCTCAGCAGTTTAAACACCTTAACCGCTCTCTTTTGAATAGATTTCCATCTACTTAGGGGATCAAAAACCATTTGTTACTCTTGCAATCGTCCTTATTGTATCAGCCGCGAGGGCAGGATCTCATTTGTAGGCAACAAAGGGTTATGAGTGCTAAATGACATACAACGCCACAGTATAGGAACTGAAGGCCCTACTCTCTTGGCTGGGGAAGACTGGTCCTCCTCACCACATGGAGTGAACAACAGAACCAGTGAGGAGAAATACAACACTAATAGGAAATGTTTATCAAACTGTGAAGGCGTTATTTAATACATGAATCCAACAGCCCCACACTGAGTTGTATCATGCCAAATTGAGTCATCACATTATCCACAGGGACTATTTTCTCTTCTCTCTCTGATCCATCTGCTACTGGGGTGTACTGGGGAGTCACAGCTGTAGGTCTGCCATTAGCCCCACTGGTGTCGGCCCGCCTGTCTTACATATGCTGCTTTTAGGCTGCTTTACACTAACGCAGCAGGAGTGGCATTACTGTGAGCCTCCATACTGTCTGGTAGTGGCAGAACTAGCCTGTGTTTCACATGCAAACTTTATGGCACTCTGTGTGGTTATGGGGGAGAGAACCTTAAGGTCTAAACTGCCTGCTGAACCAGTCATTAGAGGATCAGCAGGCTATACTACACACGAATGGAATGAATATTACAGAAACTGCTGTGACTATTATAGTAAAGCAACTCTTACTTGCTGAGGGGAGGACGGCTCATAATAATGGCTGGAACGGAGTGAATGGAATGGCATCAAACACATGGAAACCATGTGTTTAATGTATTTGATACCATTCCACGTATTCCGCTCCAGCCATTACCACGAGCCTGTCCTCCCCAATGTTTTTTTATTCTTCTCCTCTGTCCAAGGCTGATCGCCGCTGACCGTGTGTTTGTGTTTGCTGACCGTGTGTTTGTGTTTTATGGTGCCATGACTGTTTAAATAAGAATGTGACAAATCGATGTGAGTGATTGGCAGGACATGTGTAGGCATGTGTACGTGCTGCGCTGTGTCAACTCACTGCACTCCTGCCTGCTCCCATGGGGCACTCTCTGAAAAGATCTGGTTCATACCCTGCATACATCTTCATTCACTCTACCTCTCCCTTCATCAGTGAGACATCATGTGGGACATGTCCAATGTCAGCAAGGATACCCTTCAGTTTCTCTGAAAACGTGGCACAATATGATAACACTCTGAAATCCTCCCCTTTGCCCGATGGTCTCCTGTAAGGTATGGTACATGGCATACAAATGATCCCAACCAGATGTATGGATGTTGGCATTGCAAAAGGAAATCATGCCTGTCCACCTCATGACTTACTTTACTTAAGCCCTTGGCTTCTATGGAGCACAGGCCATTGATAAATTTTCTCCATCTCACTTGGTTTAGGACAAGTTTTTTCAGGTCACACCAGTTGAGGCCTCTCGCAGTCATTTCTGCCTGGATGTCTTTCTTCCAAGTGTTTCTGGGTAGCCCTCCTCACGAGATAGGTGTGAGACAGGGAGATAGGTTAGCTCCCACTATTGTAGCACTTAGCTAACAGTTCCCATAGGGGATTTAATTAGGGATTTAATTAGAGGTGGACCTCTCTCTGACTCACCGAATGCCATTTATTCGACCATGCTGGTCATTTATGAACATTTGAACATCTTGGCCATGTTCTGTTGTAGTCTCCACCCGGCACAGCCAGAAGAGGACTGGCCATCCCACATATGCTCTCTCTAATTCTCTCTTTCTTTCTCTCTCTCGGAGGACCTGAGCCCTAGGACCATGCCCCAGGAATACCTGACATGATGACTCCTTGCTGTCCCCAGTCCACCTGACTGTGCTGCTGCTCCAGTTTCAACTGTTCTGCCTTATTATTATTCGACCATGCTGGTCATTTATGAACATTTGAACATCTTGACCATGTTCTGTTATAATCTCCACCCGGCACAGCCAGAAGAGGACTGGCCACCCCACATAGCCTGGTTCCTCTCTAGGTTTCTTCCTAGGTTTTGGCCTTTCTAGGGAGTTTTTCCTAGCCACCGTGCTTCTACACCTGCATTG